>NC_089839.1:214201368-214346368 GCF_035609145.1 Eleutherodactylus coqui | reverse complement strand
AGTAAGTAGGCAGATTGTATGCAGATTGTAGGATGGATTACAGACAGATTCCAAGCAGTAAGTAGGCAGATTGTATGCAGATTACAAGCAGTAAGTAGGCAGATTGTATGTAGATTGTAGGATGAATTACAGACAGATTCCAAGCAGTAAGAAGGCAGATTGCAGGCAGATTGTATGCAGATTGTAGGCAGATTACAAGCAGTAAGTAGGCAGATTGCAGACAGATTGTATGCAGATTGTAGGATGGATTACAAACAGATTCCAAGCAGTAAGTAGGCAGATTGCAGGCAGATTGTATGCAGATTGTAGGCAGATTACAAGCAGTAAGTAGGCAGATTGCAGGCCGATTGCAGGCCGATTGCAGGCAGATTGCAGGCAGATTGTAGGATGGATTACAGACAGATTACAAGCAGTAAGTAGGCAGATTGTATGCAGATTGAAGGATGGATTACAGACAGATTCCAAGCAGTAAGTAGGCAGATTGCAGGCAAATTGTAGGCAGATTGTAGGATGGATTACAGACAGATTCCAAGCAGTAAGTAGGCAGATTGTATGCAGATTGTATGCAGATTACAGGCAGTAAGTAGGCAGATTGTAGGATGGATTACAGACAGATTACAAGCAGTAAGTAGGCAGATTGTATGCAGATTGTAGGATGGATTACAGACAGATTACAAGCAGTAAGTAGGCAGATTGTATGCAGATTACAAGCAGTAAGAAGGCAGATTGTATGCAGATTGTATGCAAATTGTAGGATGGATTACAGCTAGATTCCAAGCAGTAAGAAGGCAGATTGTATGCAGATTACAAGCAGTAAGTAGGCAGATTGCAGGCAGATTGTATGCAGATTGTGGGCAGATTGTAGGATGGATTACAGACGGAGATTACAAGCAGTAAGTAGGCAGATTGTATGCAGATTACAATCAGTAAGTAGGCAGATTGTATGCAGATCGTTTGACGGATTACAGACAGATTGCAGGCAGATTACAGGCACATTACAGGCAGATTACAGGCACATTACAGGCACATCGCAGGCAGATTGCAGACACATTGCAGGCAGATTGTATGCAGATTGTAGATAGATTACAAGCAGTAAGTAGGCAGATTGCAGGCAGATTGCAGGCAGGTTGTATGCAGATTGTATGAAAATTGTAGGCAGATTGTAGGATGGATTACAGACAGATTACAAGCAGTAAATAGGCAGATTGCAGGCAGATTATATGCAGATTGTAGGCAGATTGTAGGATGGATTACAGACAGATTACAAGCAGTAAGTAGGCAGATTGTATGCAGATTACAAGCAGTAAGTAGGCAGATTGTATGCAGATTCTAGGATGGATTACAGACAGATTCCAAGCAGTAAGTAGGCAGATTGTATGCAGATTACAAGCAGTAAGTAGGCAGATTGTATGCAGATGGTATGCAGATTACAAGCAGTAAGTAGGCAGATTGTAGGATGGATTACAGACAGATTACAGACAGTAAATAGGCAGATTGTATGCAGATCGTTTGACGGATTACAGACAGATTGCAGGCAGATTACAGGCACATTACAGGCACATCGCAGGCAGATTGCAGGCACATTGCAGGCAGATTGTATGTAGAGTGTATGCAGATTGTAGATAGATTACAAGCAGTAAGTAGGCAGATTGCAGGCAGGTTGTATGCAGATTGTATGAAGATTGTAGGCAGATTGTAGGATGGATTACAGACAGATTACAAGCAGTAAGTAGGCAGATTGTATGCAGATTGTAGGCAGATTACAAGCAGTAAGTAGGCAGATTGCAGGCAGATTATATGCAGATTGTAGGATGGATTACAGACAGATTACAAGCAGTAAGTAGGCAGATTGTATGCAGATTACAAGCAGTAAGAAGGCAGATTGTATGCAGATTGTATGCAAATTGTAGGATGGATTACAGATAGATTCCAAGCAGTAAGGCAGATTGTATGCAGATTGTATGCAGATTACAAGCAGTAAGTAGGCAGATTGCAGGCAGATTGTATGCAGATTGTGGGCAGATTGTAGGATGGATTACAGACAGAGATTACAAGCAGTAAGTAGGCAGATTGTATGCAGATTGTATGCAGATTACAAGCAGTAAGTAGGCAGATTGTATGCAGATTGTAGGATGGATTACAGACAGATTCCAAGCAGTAAGTAGGCAGATTGTATGCAGATTACAAGCAGTAAGTAGGCAGATTGTATGTAGATTGTAGGATGAATTACAGACAGATTCCAAGCAGTAAGAAGGCAGATTGCAGGCAGATTGTATGCAGATTGTAGGCAGATTACAAGCAGTAAGTAGGCAGATTGCAGACAGATTGTATGCAGATTGTAGGATGGATTACAAACAGATTCCAAGCAGTAAGTAGGCAGATTGCAGGCAGATTGTATGCAGATTGTAGGCAGATTACCAGCAGTAAGTAGGCAGATTGCAGGCCGATTGCAGGCAGATTGCAGGCAGATTGTAGGCAGATTGTAGGATGGATTACAGACAGATTACAAGCAGTAAGTAGGCAGATTGTATGCAGATTGAAGGATGGATTACAGACAGATTCCAAGCAGTAAGTAGGCAGATTGCAGGCAAATTGTAGGCAGATTGTAGGATGGATTACAGACAGATTCCAAGCAGTAAGTAGGCAGATTGTATGCAGATTGTATGCAGATTACAAGCAGTAAGTAGGCAGATTGTAGGATGGATTACAGACAGATTACAAGCAGTAAGTAGGCAGATTGTATGCAGATTGTAGGATGGATTACAGACAGATTACAAGCAGTAAATAGGCAGATTGTATGCAGATCGTTTGACAGATTACAGACAGATTGCAGGCAGATTACAGGCACATTACAGGCAGATTACAGGCACATTACAGGCACATAGCAGGCAGATTGCAGGCACATTGCAGGCAGATTGTATGTAGATTGTATGCAGATTGAAGATAGATTACAAGCAGTAAGTAGGCAGATTGCATGCAGGCAGGTGTATGCAGATTGTATGAAGATTGTAGGCAGATTGTAGGATGGATTACAGACAGATTACAAGCAGTAAGTAGGCAGATTGTATGCAGATTGTAGGATGGATTACAGACAGATTCCAAGCAGTAAGAAGGCAGATTGCAGGCAGATTGTAGGCAGATTACAAGCAGTAAGTAGGCAGATTGCAGGCAGATTGTATGCAGATTGTAGGCAGATTGTAGGATGGATTACAGACAGATTACAAGCAGTAAGTAGGCAGATTGTATACAGATTGTATGCAGATTATAAGCAGTAAGTGGGCCGATTGTATGCAGATTATAAGCAGTAAGTAGGCAGATTGTATGCAGAGTGTAGGCAGATTGTAGGATGGATTACAGACAGATTACAAGCAGTAAGTAGGCAGATTGTATGCAGATTGTATGCAGATTCCAAGCAGTAAGTAGGCAGATTGTATGCAGATTGTAGGATGGATTACAGACAGATTCCAAGCAGTAAGTAGGCAGATTGTATGTAGATTACAAGCAGTAAATAGGCAGATTGTATGCAGATTGTAGGATGAATTACAAACAGATTCCAAGCAGTAAGAAGGCAGATTGCAGGCAGATTGTATGCAGATTGTAGGCAGATTACAAGCAGTAAGTCGGCAGATTGCAGACAGATTGTATGCAGATTATAGGATGGATTACAAACAGATTCCAAGCAGTAAGTAGGCAGATTGCAGGCAGATTGTATGCAGATTGTAGGCAGATTACAAGCAGTAAGTAAGCAGATTGCAGGCCGATTGCAGGCAGATTGCAGGCAGATTGTAGGATGGATTACAGACAGATTACAAGCAGTAAGTAGGCAGATTGTATGCAGATTGTAGGATGGATTACAGACAGATTCCAAGCAGTAAGTAGGCAGATTGCAGGCAAATTGTAGGCAGATTGTAGGATGGATTACAGACAGATTACAAGCAGTAAGTAGGCAGATTGTATGCAGATCGTTCGACGGATTACAGACAGATTGCAAGCAGATTACAGGCACATTACAGGCAGACTACAGGCACATTACAGGCACATCGCAGGCAGATTGCATGTAGATTGTATGCATATTGTAGATAGATTACAAGCAGTAAGTAGGCAGATTGCCGGCAGATTGTATGCAGATTGCATGAAGATTGTAGGCAGATTGTAGGATGGATTACAGACAGATTCCAAGCAGTAAGTTGGCAGATTGTATGCAGATTGTAGGATGAATTACAAACAGATTCCAAGCAGTAAGAAGGCAGATTGCAGGCAGATTGTATGCAGATTGTAGGCAGATTACAAGCAGTAAGTAGGCAGATTGCAGGCCGATTGCAGGCAGATTGTAGGCAGATTGTAGGATGGATTACAGACAGATTCCAAGCAGTAAGTAGGCAGATTGCAGGCAAATTGTAGGCAGATTGTAGGATGGATTACAGACAGATTACAAGCAGTAAGTAGGCAGATTGTATGCAGATTGTATGCAGATTACAAGCAGTAAGTAGGCAGATTGTAGGATGGATTACAGACAGATTACAAGCAGTAAGTAGGCAGATTGTATGCAGATTGTAGGATGGATTACAGACAGATTACAAGCAGTAAATAGGCAGATTGTATGCAGATCGTTTGACAGATTACAGACAGATTGCAGGCAGATTACAGGCACATTACAGGCAGATTACAGGCACATTACAGGCACATAGCAGGCAGATTGCAGGCACATTGCAGGCAGATTGTATGTAGATTGTATGCAGATTGAAGATAGATTACAAGCAGTAAGTAGGCAGATTGCATGCAGGCAGGTGTATGCAGATTGTATGAAGATTGTAGGCAGATTGTAGGATGGATTACAGACAGATTACAAGCAGTAAGTAGGCAGATTGTATGCAGATTGTAGGATGGATTACAAACAGATTCCAAGCAGTAAGAAGGCAGATTGCAGGCAGATTGTAGGCAGATTACAAGCAGTAAGTAGGCAGATTGCAGGCAGATTGTATGCAGATTGTAGGCAGATTGTAGGATGGATTACAGACAGATTACAAGCAGTAAGTAGGCAGATTGTATACAGATTGTATGCAGATTATAAGCAGTAAGTGGGCCGATTGTATGCAGATTATAAGCAGTAAGTAGGCAGATTGTATGCAGAGTGTAGGCAGATTGTAGGATGGATTACAGACAGATTACAAGCAGTAAGTAGGCAGATTGTATGCAGATTGTATGCAGATTCCAAGCAGTAAGTAGGCAGATTGTATGCAGATTGTAGGATGGATTACAGACAGATTCCAAGCAGTAAGTAGGCAGATTGTATGTAGATTACAAGCAGTAAATAGGCAGATTGTATGCAGATTGTAGGATGAATTACAAACAGATTCCAAGCAGTAAGAAGGCAGATTGCAGGCAGATTGTATGCAGATTGTAGGCAGATTACAAGCAGTAAGTCGGCAGATTGCAGACAGATTGTATGCAGATTATAGGATGGATTACAAACAGATTCCAAGCAGTAAGTAGGCAGATTGCAGGCAGATTGTATGCAGATTGTAGGCAGATTACAAGCAGTAAGTAAGCAGATTGCAGGCCGATTGCAGGCAGATTGCAGGCAGATTGCAGGCAGATTGTAGGCAGATTGTAGGATGGATTACAGACAGATTACAAGCAGTAAGTAGGCAGATTGTATGCAGATTGTAGGATGGATTACAGACAGATTCCAAGCAGTAAGTAGGCAGATTGCAGGCAAATTGTAGGCAGATTGTAGGATGGATTACAGACAGATTACAAGCAGTAAGTAGGCAGATTGTATGCAGATCGTTTGACGGATTACAGGCAGATTGCAAGCAGATTACAGGCACATTACAGGCAGACTACAGGCACATTACAGGCACATCGCAGGCAGATTGCATGTAGATTGTATGCATATTGTAGATAGATTACAAGCAGTAAGTAGGCAGATTGCAGGCAGATTGTATGCAGATTGCATGAAGATTGTAGGCAGATTGTAGGATGGATTACAGACAGATTACAAGCAGTAAGTAGGCAGATTGTATGCAGATTGTAGGATGAATTACAAACAGATTCCAAGCAGTAAGAAGGCAGATTGCAGGCAGATTGTATGCAGATTGTAGGCAGATTACAAGCAGTAAGTAGGCAGATTGCAGGCCGATTGCAGGCAGATTGTAGGCAGATTGTAGGCAGATTGTAGGATGGATTACAGACAGATTCCAAGCAGTAAGTAGGCAGATTGCAGGCAAATTGTAGGCAGATTGTAGGATGGATTACAGACAGATTACAAGCAGTAAGTAGGCAGATTGTATGCAGATCGTTTGACGGATTACAGACAGATTGCAAGCAGATTACAGGCACATTACAGGCAGATTACAGGCAGTAAGTAGGCAGATTGCAGGCAGATTGTATGTAGATTGTGGGCAGATTGTAGGATGGATTACAGACAGAGATTACAAGCAGTAAGTAGGCAGATTGTATGCAGATTGTATGCAGATTACAAGCAATAAGTAGGCAGATTGTATGCAGATTGTAGGATGGATTACAGACAGATTCCAAGCAGTAAATAGGCAGATTGTATGCAGATTACAAGCAGTAAGTAGGCAGATTGTATGCAGATTGTAGGATGAATTACAGAGAGATTCCAAGCAGTAAGAAGGCAGATTGCAGGCAGATTGTATGCAGATTGTAGGCAGATTACAAGCAGTAAGTAGGCAGATTGCAGACAGATTGTATGCAGATTGTAGGATGGATTACAAACAGATTCCAAGCAGTAAGTAGGCAGATTGCAGGCAGATTGTATGCAGATTGTAGGCAGATTATAAGCAATAAGTAGGCAGATTGCAGGCCGATTGCAGGCAGATTGCAGGCAGATTGTAGGCAGATTGTAGGATGGATTACAGACAGATTACAAGCAGTAAGTAGGCAGATTGTATGCAGATTGTATGCAGATTACAAGCAGTAAGTAGGCAGATTGTAGGATGGATTACAGACAGATTACAAGCAGTAAGTAGGCAGATTGTATGCAGATTGTAGGATGGATTACAGACAGATTACAAGCAGTAAATAGGCAGATTGTATGCAGATCGTTTGACGGATTACAGACAGATTGCAGGCAGATTACAGGCACATTACAGGCAGATTACAGGCACATTACAGGCACATAGCAGGCAGATTGCAGGCACATTGCAGGCAGATTGTATGTAGATTGTATGCAGATTGAAGATAGATTACAAGCAGTAAGTAGGCAGATTGCAGGCAGGTTGTATGCAGATTGTATGAAGATTGTAGGCAGATTGTAGGATGGATTACAGACAGATTACAAGCAGTAAGTAGGCAGATTGTATGCAGATTACAAGCAGTAAGTAGGCAGATTGTAGGATGGATTACAGACAGATTCCAAGCAGTAAGAAGGCAGATTGCAGGCAGATTGTAGGCAGATTACAAGCAGTAAGTAGGCAGATTGCAGGCAGATTGTATGCAGATCGTAGGCAGATTGTAGGATGGATTACAGACAGATTACAAGCAGTAAGTAGGCAGATTGTATACAGATTGTATGCAGATTATAAGCAGTAAGTGGGCCGATTGTATGCAAATTATAAGCAGTAAATAGGCAGATTGTATGCAGAGTGTAGGCAGATTGTAGGATGGATTACAGACAGATTACAAGCAGTAAGTAGGCAGATTGCATGCAGATTGTATGCAGATTCCAAGCAGTAAGTAGGCAGATTGTATGCAGATTGTAGGATGGATTACAGACAGATTCCAAGCAGTAAGTAGGCAGATTGTATGCAGATTGTATGCAGATTGTAGGATGAATTACAAACAGATTCCAAGCAGTAAGAAGGCAGATTGCAGGCAGATTGTATGCAGATTGTAGGCAGATTACAAGCAGTAAGTAGGCAGATTGCAGACAGATTGTATGCAGATTATAGGATGGATTACAAATAGATTCCAAGCAGTAAGTAGGCAGATTGTATGCAGATTGTAGGCAGATTACAAGCAGTAAGTAGGCAGATTGCAGGCAGATTGCAGGCAGATTGTAGGCAGATTGTAGGATGGATTACAGATAGATTCCAAGCAGTAAGGCAGATTGTATGCAGATTGTATGCAGATTACAAGCAGTAAGTAGGCAGATTGCAGGCAGATTGTATGTAGATTGTGGGCAGATTGTAGGATGGATTACAGACAGAGATTACAAGCAGTAAGTAGGCAGATTGTATGCAGATTGTATGCAGATTACAAGCAGTAAGTAGGCAGATTGTATGCAGATTGTAGGATGGATTACAGACAGATTCCAAGCAGTAAGTAGGCAGATTGTATGCAGATTACAAGCAGTAAGTAGGCAGATTGCATGCAGATTGTAGGATGAATTACAGAGAGATTCCAAGCAGTAAGAAGGCAGATTGCAGGCAGATTGTATGCAGATTGTAGGCAGATTACAAGCAGTAAGTAGGCAGATTGCAGACAGATTGTATGCAGATTGTAGGATGGATTACAAACAGATTCCAAGCAGTAAGTAGGCAGATTGCAGGCAGATTGTATGCAGATTGTAGGCAGATTACAAGCAATAAGTAGGCAGATTGCAGGCCGATTGCAGGCAGATTGCAGGCAGATTGTAGGCAGATTGTAGGATGGATTACAGACAGATTACAAGCAGTAAGTAGGCAGATTGTATGCAGATTGTATGCAGATTACAAGCAGTAAGTAGGCAGATTGTAGGATGGATTACAGACAGATTACAAGCAGTAAGTAGGCAGATTGTATGCAGATTGTAGGATGGATTACAGACAGATTACAAGCAGTAAATAGGCAGATTGTATGCAGATCGTTTGACGGATTACAGACAGATTGCAGGCAGATTACAGGCACATTACAGGCAGATTACAGGCACATTACAGGCACATAGCAGGCAGATTGCAGGCACATTGCAGGCAGATTGTATGTAGATTGTATGCAGATTGAAGATAGATTACAAGCAGTAAGTAGGCAGATTGCAGGCAGGTTGTATGCAGATTGTATGAAGATTGTAGGCAGATTGTAGGATGGATTACAGACAGATTACAAGCAGTAAGTAGGCAGATTGTATGCAGATTACAAGCAGTAAATAGGCAGATTGTATGCAGATTGTAGGATGGATTACAGACAGATTCCAAGCAGTAAGAAGGCAGATTGCAGGCAGATTGTAGGCAGATTACAAGCAGTAAGTAGGCAGATTGTATGCAGATTGTAGGCAGATTGTAGGATGGATTACAGACAGATTACAAGCAGTAAGTAGGCAGATTGTATACAGATTGTATGCAGATTATAAGCAGTAAGTGGGCCGATTGTATGCAGATTATAAGCAGTAAGTAGGCAGATTGTATGCAGAGTGTAGGCAGATTGTAGGATGGATTACAGACAGATTACAAGCAGTAAGTAGGCAGATTGTATGCAGATTCCAAGCAGTAAGTAGGCAGATTGTATGCAGATTGTAGGATGGATTACAGACAGATTCCAAGCAGTAAGTAGGCAGATTGTATGCAGATTACAAGCAGTAAATAGGCAGATTGTATGCAGATTATAGGATGAATTACAAACAGATTCCAAGCAGTAAGAAGGCAGATTGCAGGCAGATTGTATGCAGATTGTAGGCAGATTACAAGCAGTAAGTAGGCAGATTGCAGACAGATTGTATGCAGATTATAGGATGGATTACAAACAGATTCCAAGCAGTAAGTAGGCAGATTGCAGGCAGATTGTATGCAGATTGTAGGCAGATTACAAGCAGTAAGTAGGCAGATTGCAGGCAGATTGCAGGCAGATTGTAGGCAGATTGTAGGATGGATTACAGACAGATTACAAGCAGTAAGTAGGCAGATTGTATGCAGATTGTAGGATGGATTACAGACAGATTCCAAGCAGTAAGTAGGCAGATTGCAGGCGAATTGTAGGCAGATTGTAGGATGGATTACAGACAGATTACAAGCAGTAAGTAGGCAGATTGTATGCAGATCGTTTGACGGATTACAGACAGATTGCAAGCAGATTACAGGCACATTACAGGCACATCGCAGGCAGATTGCATGTAGATTGTATGCAGATTGTAGATAGATTTGCAAGCAGTAAGTAGGCAGATGGCAAGCAGATTGCAGGCAGATTGTATGAAGATTGTAGGCAGATTGTAGGATGGATTACAGACAGATTACAAGCAGTAAGTAGGCAGATTGTATGCAGATTGTAGGATGAATTACAAACAGATTCCAAGCAGTAAGAAGGCAGATTGCAGGCAGATTGTATGCAGATTACAAGCAGTAAGTAGGCAGATTGCAGGCCGATTGCAGGCAGATTGCAGGCAGATTGTAGGATGGATTACAGACAGATTACAAGCCGTAAGTAGGCAGATTGTATGCAGATTGTAGGATGGATTACAGACAGATTCCAAGCAGTAAGTAGGCAGATTGCAGGCAAATTGTAGGCAGATTGTAGGATGGATTACAGACAGATTCCAAGCAGTAAGTAGGCAGATTGCATGCAGATTTTATGCAGATTACAAGCAGTAAGTAGGCAGATTGTAGGATGGATTACAGACAGATTACAAGCAGTAAGTAGGCAGATTGTATGCAGATGGTAGGATGAATTACAGACAGATTACAAGCAGTAAGTAGGCAGATTGTATGCAGATCGTTTGACGGATTACAGACAGATCGCATGCAGATTGCATGTAGATTGTATGCAGATTGTAGATAGATTACAAGCAGTAAGTAGGCAGATTGTATGAAGATTGTAGGCAGATTGTAGGATGGATTACAGACAGATTACAAGCAGTAAGTACGCAGATTGTATGCAGATTGTAGGATGAATTACAAACAGATTCCAAGCAGTAAGAAGGCAGATTGCAGGCAGATTGTATGCAGATTGTAGGCAGATTACAAGCAGTAAGTAGGCAGATTGCAGGCCGATTGCAGGCAGATTGCAGGCAGATTGTAGGCAGATTGTAGGATGGATTACAGACAGATTACAAGCAGTAAGTAGGCAGATTGTATGCAGATTGTAGGATGGATTACAGACAGATTCCAAGCAGTAAGCAGGCAGATTGCAGGCAAATTGTAGGCAGATTGTGGGATGGATTACAGACAGATTCCAAGCAGTAAGTAGGCAGATTGTATGCAGATTGTATGCAGATTACAAGCAGTAAGTAGGCAGATTGTAGGATGGATTACAGACAGATTACAAGCAGTAAGTAGGCAGATTGTATGCAGATGGTAGGATGGATTACAGACAGATTACAAGCAGTAAGTAGGCAGATTGTATGCAGATCGTTTGACGGATTACAGACAGATTGCAGGCAGATTACAGGCACATTACAGGCAGATTACAGGCACATTACAGGCACATCGCAGGCAGATTGCAGGCACATTGCAGGCAGATTGTATGTAGATTGTATGCAGATTGTAGATAGATTACAAGCAGTAAGTAGGCAGATTGCAGGAAGGTTGTATGCAGATTGTATGAAGATTGTAGGCAGATTGTAGGATGGATTACAGACAGATTACAAGCAGTAAGTAGGCAGATTGTATGCAGATTGTAGGCAGATTACAAGCAGTAAGTAGGCAGATTGCAGGCAGATTATATGCAGATTGTAGGATGGATTACAGACAGATTACAAGCAGTAAGTAGGCAGATTGTATGCAGATTACAAGCTGTAAGAAGGCAGATTGTATGTAGATTGTATGCAAATTGTAGGATGAATTACAGATAGATTCCAAGCAGTAAGAAGGCAGATTGTATGCAGATTGTATGCAGATTACAAGCAGTAAGTAGGCAGATTGCAGGCAGATTGTATGCAGATTGTGGGCAGATTGTAGGATGGATTACAGACAGAGATTACAAGCAGTAAGTAGGCAGATTGTATGCAGATTGTATGCAGATTACAAGCAGTAAGTAGGCAGATTGTATGCAGATTGTAGGATGGATTACAGACAGATTCCAAGCAGTAAGTAGGCAGATTGTATGCAGATTACAAGCAGTAAGTAGGCAGATTGTATGCAGATTGTAGGATGAATTACAGACAGATTCCAAGCAGTAAGAAGGCAGATTGCAGGCAGATTGTATGCAGATTGTAGGCAGATTACAAGCAGTAAGTAGGCAGATTGCAGACAGATTGTATGCAGATTGTAGGATGGATTACAAACAGATTCCAAGCAGTAAGTAGGCAGATTGCAGGCAGATTGTATGCAGATTGTAGGCAGATTACAAGCAGTAAGTAGGCAGATTGCAGGCAGATTGCAGGCAGATTGTAGGCAGATTGTAGGATGGATTACAGATTACAAGCAGTAAATAGGCAGATTGTATGCAGATTGAAGGATGGATTACAGACAGATTCCAAGCAGTAAGTAGGCAGATTGCAGGCAAATTGTAGGCAGATTGTAGGATGGATTACAGACAGATTCCAAGCAGTAAGTAGGCAGATTGTATGCAGATTACAAGCAGTAAGTAGGCAGATTGTAGGATGGATTACAGACAGATTACAAGCAGTAAGTAGGCAGATTGTATGCAGATTGTAGGATGGATTACAGACAGATTACAAGCAGTAAATAGGCAGATTGTATGCAGATCGTTTGACGGATTACAGACAGATTGCAGGCAGATTACAGGCACATTACAGGCAGATTACAGGCACATTACAGGCACACAGCAGGCAGATTGCAGGCAGATTGCAGGCACATTGCAGGCAGATTGTATGTAGATTGTATGCAGATTGAAGATAGATTACAAGCAGTAAGTAGGCAGATTGCATGCAGGCAGGTGTATGCAGATTGTATGAAGATTGTAGGCAGATTGTAGGATGGATTACAGACAGATTACAAGCAGTAAGTAGGCAGATTGTATGCAGATTACAAGCAGTAAGTAGGCAGATTGTATGCAGATTGTAGGATGGATTACAGACAGATTCCAAGCAGTAAGAAGGCAGATTGCAGGCAGATTGTAGGCAGATTACAAGCAGTAAGTAGGCAGATTGCAGGCAGATTGTATGCAGATTGTAGGCAGATTGTAGGATGGATTACAGACAGATTACAAGCAGTAAGTAGGCAGATTGTATACAGATTGTATGCAGATTATAAGCAGTAAGTGGGCCGATTGTATGCAGATTATAAGCAGTAAGTAGGCAGATTGTATGCAGAGTGTAGGCAGATTGTAGGATGGATTACAGACAGATTACAAGCAGTAAGTAGGCAGATTGTATGCAGATTGTATGCAGATTCCAAGCAGTAAGTAGGCAGATTGTATGCAGATTGTAGGATGGATTACAGACAGATTCCAAGCAGTAAGTAGGCAGATTGTATGCAGATTACAAGCAGTAAATAGGCAGATTGTATGCAGATTGTAGGATGAATTACAAACAGATTCCAAGCAGTAAGAAGGCAGATTGCAGGCAGATTGTATGCAGATTGTAGGCAGATTACAAGCAGTAAGTAGGCAGATTGCAGACAGATTGTATGCAGATTATAGGATGGATTACAAACAGATTCCAAGCAGTAAGTAGGCAGATTGCAGGCAGATTGTATGCAGATTGTAGGCAGATTACAAGCAGTAAGTAAGCAGATTGCAGACCGATTGCAGGCAGATTGTAGGCAGATTGTAGGATGGATTACAGACAGATTACAAGCAGTAAGTAGGCAGATTGCATGCAGATTGTAGGATGGATTACAGACAGATTCCAAGCAGTAAGTAGGCAGATTGCAGGCAAATTGTAGGCAGATTGTAGGATGGATTACAGACAGTTTCCAAGCAGTAAGTAGGCAGATTGTATGCAGATTGTATGCAGATTACAAGCAGTAAGTAGGCAGATTGTAGGATGGATTACAGACAGATTACAAGCAGTAAGTAGGCAGATTGTATGCAGATTGTAGGATGGATTACAGACAGATTACAAGCAGTAAATAGGCAGATTGTATGCAGATCGTTTGACGGATTACAGACAGATTGCAGGCAGATTACAGGCAGATTACAGGCACATTACAGGCAGATTACAGGCACATCGCAGGCAGATTGCAGGCACATTGCAGGCAGATTGTATGTAGATTGTATGCAGATTGTAGATAGATTACAAGCAGTAAGTAGGCAGATTGCAGGCAGATTGCAGGCAGGTTGTATGCAGATTGCATGAAGATTGTAGGCAGATTGTAGGATGGATTACAGACAGATTACAAGCAGTAAGTAGGCAGATTGCAGACAGATTATATGCAGATTGTAGGCAGATTGTAGGATGGATTACAGACAGATTACAAGCAGTAAGTAGGCAGATTGTATGCAGATTACAAGCAGTAAGTAGGCAGATTGTATGCAGATTGTAGGATGGATTACAGACAGATTCCAAGCAGTAAGAAGGCAGATTGCAGGCAGATTGTAGGCAGATTACAAGCAGTAAGTAGGCAGATTGTATGCAGATTGTAGGCAGATTGTAGGATGGATTACAGACAGATTACAAGCAGTAAGTAGGCAGATTGTATACAGATTGTATGCAGATTACAAGCAGTAAGTGGGCCGATTGTATGCAGATTATAAGCAGTAAGTAGGCAGATTGTATGCAGAGTGTAGGCAGATTGTAGGATGGATTACAGACTGATTACAAGCAGTAAGTAGGCAGATTGTATGCAGATTGTATGCAGATTACAAGCAGTAAGTAGGCAGATTGTATGCAGATTGTAGGATGGATTACAGACAGATTCCAAGCAGTAAGTAGGCAGATTGTATGCAGATTACAAGCAGTAAATAGGCAGATTGTATGCAGATTGTAGGATGAATTACAAACAGATTACAAGCAGTAAGAAGGCAGATTGCAGGCAGATTGTATGCAGATTGTAGGCAGATTACAAGCAGTAAGTAGGCAGATTGCAGACAGATTGTATGCAGATTATAGGATGGATTACTAAAAAGATTCCAAGCAGTAAGAAGGCAGATTGCAGGCAGATTGTATGCAGATTGTAGGCAGATTACAAGCAGTAAGTAGGCAGATTGCAGGCCGATTGCAGGCAGATTGCAGGCAGATTGTAGGATGGATTACAGACAGATTACAAGCCGTAAGTAGGCAGATTGTATGCAGATTGTAGGATGGATTACAGACAGATTCCAAGCAGTAAGAAGGCAGATTGCAGGCAGATTGTATGCAGATTGTAGGCAGATTACAAGCAGTAAGTAGGCAGATTGCAGGCAGATTATATGCAGATTGTAGGATGGATTACAGACAGATTACAAGCAGTAAGTAGGCAGATTGTATGCAGATTACAAGCAGTAAGAAGGCAGATTGTATGCAGATTGTATGCAAATTGTAGGATGGATTACAGATAGATTCCAAGCAGTAAGAAGGCAGATTGTATGCTGATTACAAGCAGTAAGTAGGCAGATTGCAGGCAGATTGTATGCCGATCGTTTGACGGATTACAGGCAGATTGCAGGCAGATTGCAGGCAGATTGTATGCAGATTGTTGGATGGATTACAAACAGATTACAAGCAGTAAGTAGGCAGATTGTATGCAGATTGTAGACAGATTACAAGCAGTAAGTAGGCAGATTGCAGGCAGATTGTATGCCGATCGTTTGACGGATTACAGGCAGATTGCAGGCAGATTGCAGGCAGATTGCAGGCAGATTGTATGCAGATTGTTGGATGGATTACAGACAGATTACAAGCAGTAAGTAGGCAGGTTGCAGGCAGATTATTGTCAGTATATAGGCAGTATATAGGAGGTGCTGAGACTGTGCATCAACGGGGACTACATAGAGGGCTCGATGGAGGGGGTTATTTGCTGCGGGGAGTGGGTCGGGTGCTCTTATCTAGGCTTCTTTATGGAAAATGGCAGTGAGAAACATGTGGTGGCTGAATCCTCCCTTGCACGGCCTCTCAAATCACTCCACCTCCCTACTGCTCGTCGTGTCGTCCAACCAATGGGGTGGCTGGAATAGGCATTACAAGCAGTAGAGTTCCCCGCCTCCCGCGAGTACGTCATCGACTGAATCACGTGACCGGCGTCTCGGGAGCGCGCACGTCGGGCTCCATCAAGCGCGGTGCACCATGGGAGAAAACCCCGGTGCACCTTGGAAGAAATTTTATAAGTTGCTGAAACGCTGGAACGGTGAGTAGAAACCATCGTTAAAAGCCATTTAAACTTGTGCATAGTAATGTTTGCTTTAGAAGGGGGACTGGGCAAAAAAAAAAATTCACTTCTGCCTCGGGACAACCCCTTTAAGTTTCTTCTGTTGCTTTTGGTGGCCTATAGAAAACCCCGATCAGGATTTTATTTTTTTCTCCCTGTTTTTCTACCCACGGAGATTCCACCTGTTCATCTCCTTTAGCTATATCTTCTCGTAGCCTCAGCATTAGGTACAATTCTAGGCATTTGTTTTTTGACAATGAGTGTATATTATGCAGGCGAGGATCCGCTTTGCTAAAGACTCTGTATCACACAACTCCTCTAGCTGAGTGAAGGAAACATCAAGTGCTCCATTGCTGAAAAAGGTTTGGAACCACTGGTCTAGGCTTTATGTATTGTTGTTTGGTGATTGCTAATTCCTTAGCAACTATGATTGACCATTTGTGGATATATAGATACAGTCGACGGAAAATCGCTACATTTGTGTGCAAGAGCACTAAAGCTCAATCCTGAATGGAGACACTGACTAGAGAAAGCTCACTGTCACATCCATTCTTTCAATTATCGAAGGTACCAGGTCTCTGTGTGCCATACGGGTTTGCGCCAGAGCCTGTTGGGAAGGGTCACTATATATACCCACCCCCAAATAAGGTTACACTTGCAAAACCACATGCACATGTATGAAGCCGCCCTTTAAGTGAATCTGGAAAAATTGGAAAACTGTTGTAGGTGTGTTCAAATTGGCAGCTGGTGGGGCTAATGCAAGCAGGTGGGATCGAATATTTCTGCTTCCTAAACATAATAAACTGCTTCTATGTGCAGCATGATAATTTTTAAACTTTGTGCAAGGGCTCGGCGATAGATCAAAAATTACAATTTCGTTTTTTTTCAAACTTAAGGACAATTTTTGATTTTAATCTTGATTTTCATTTTTTTGCAAAAACAAGCTAAGGGAATGCCAAGACACATTTTTTACATAAAGGAATTGCATGATTATCAGAACTGTCCTTAGCTGTCACCATCAATTAGAAGGTTGAATTAACACGGCTGTGTGCGGTCCATGTGAAGAATGTGAAGCTCTATGAGGCTTCGTAAGCTTGCTGAGGTGCGGCGGTCTCACAGAGAAGGCGCACAACAAGCTGCTCCTGGAACTGCAGGAAGGCGAGCGTTCCCGGGGCTTCTTGTAGATTACAGATTACAGGTAGCGATCTGAATAATGCCGGGCTCACACGGCCGTATGTGGAATCAGCTTGCGGAGGTCTGCAGCGGATGCCGGTTGTGAGGCCAGCTGTGGCCCTGCGTACGGCCACGTAATATACTGCACATAACTGCATACTCACAGTACACAGTACTCATGCACAGTACACCTTTTTTTGTTTATATTTCCCAGGCCCTCACTTAGGTACCTGCAGCCCGTACACAATGTAATTGTAGAGCACAATGGGTTCTATGTTGCAAATATCCGTTCTGTTTTACATAGTACCGACCGGCTAATGTGAGCGGAATCGCGGAATCCAATGCATTTGATTCATCTGCGTATTGCCGCGGATCAAAGACATACAGAATCCGCAATTTCTATCTGGTCATGTGAGACCAGTCTAAGGTAGATAGCTAAGTTTTTATAGTGTGACCGGGGACCGCTCTACGAGGCCACCGGTCACTGCTCCAGGCTCTGGTCTGTCTTTGATAGTCGGAAGCACGGGAATTTTACATTTTCTAAGCCTCGCTGGCTCCTGCGCATGTAACCGTCATTCTGCCGGCAGGCGCATGCGCAGAAGTCGGGAAAGGTCCGTGAAGGATAATCGCGTCAGGGTTCAAATGCGGAGGACTCTGGTAAAGCGTTTCATCTCCCCTCACCATTCAGGAAAAATTAAACTTCAACTTTTTAAAACTTTTATGTGATCACCGCTATCCAATGTGATCAGGGATCACTTATCATGGCTCTCAGTCACTGCAGCAGGTTCTTGGCCACCTTTAGTAGCCAAGAGCAAGGAGACTTTAAATTACTGCAGCAATCCGCAGCTTTTGCACATCTGTCCGACAGTTTGACGACAGGCGCATGTACAGAAGCTGCGGTAAGGTCCGTGGATAAATCGGGGAGCCTTAGGTACATAATTTCATCTCCGCTCATGTCTATGATCATGAGGGGAGATAAAACAAACTTTTTATTTCTTTTGTTTTACTTTACATGCTGGATATCTAATGGATAACAGTGATCATATGACCAGGGACTGCATACCACAGCCCCCAGTGACATCTCCTGGCTCTCGGCTACTCATGCTAGCTGGGAGCAGGGAGATTTTAATTCTCCCAGGCTCTCCGGCCTTCTGCGCATGTGCCCAACATTGTGGGACATCATGGAGGATTGAGGTGAGTGGTTTATTTCACTTTTTGTTTACTTTTATGCGATCGCCATTATCCATTGGATAAATCAGTTTTAGCTTAGTGTCTGAAGGAGGCAGACCTCTTGCTCTGCAGGTCTTCTTTTTTTACATTTTTTTTCTTCTTCACTTCTAGCTGGGCATCGGGGATTGGCTAACAAGTGGGGAAGGGTCAAAAAGTGCTGCCAAACACACTGTTATCCACTCCTCTAAGAAGACAAAATTGACCAGAGCATCACTTATGACTCTGCTTCCCGCCACCAATGGGGTTATCTGAATGTTCCGGACTCCTACCCCCAATTCCAGCGACCTGTCAATGCGATGTCACTGAAGCAGTGACCCTGCTGGTGGCTGGGGGAGCTGAAGGGAAGAGGATTAAGATACATGAGTAGACGAGAGTAGGTGAATATTGCACCATCGTACCTCCACTTCTTTTCCCCTTCTCACCTTCCCCCTTGGATCCATCCAACACCGCGCCGATGACTGTAGTTGCTGGCACGCTCTTCCCTCCCCCATCAGTGCAGCGATGATGTACCTTCGGGGCAGGGGGCAATATCTGGGGTCCCATTAGTATGCAGGGAGGGTGTGCAATTACACCTCATCCCTGCACTATCCTTCACAATACTCTCTCATTCCAGTCAGGTTATGCTCTAGCGAGCCCCTGGCCTCTAGAACCCTAGAGGATGCAACCAGGGACCTCCCTCTGCCCATGCTGCTACTTGAAGATGGAGCCGCCTCCAGCCTAAGCTTAACTTGAGCCTCCGGCTGTAGGCTGGTATAGGCAGCAACTGGGGGCAGGACTGCCAACTAATGGTGTTTGGGTGAAAATTGCCCCCCTCCCTGCGTGAATCCTCTAGGTATCTGGCCTGGCCCTTGCTCCCAGCTGTGAGTGCTACTGGCCTTGCCTCCAGGCAGACAGGCAGGGTGGGCTCAAATCAGGGGTGTACCTAAGGGCTCAGGGGCCCGGGTGCAAAAGTTCAGCTCGGGGCCCCCCCTGGGCCTCCACCCCACACTCCCCCGTACCCATACCTAGATCGTGCTGCATACGTGATCTCCCCCTTGGCGTAATTTTTCCAAACATGACGCATTTCCTGCACATGAACATTTGTTTGTAGCCCCGCAGGCCACTCTCACACACCGCTTTGTACCGCTATTAGCTTGGTGTCCCGACCACCGTACTAACCGCGGTACAACACTCCCAGAGATTTTAATGAGCTTACTTAAACCTGCGCTCGAACATGGTGTTTCTAACACTGTGATTTTAGAGAGCTGTCTGTTCTATTTTTGCGTTGTCGTGGTTTTTAACACACCTCATCACAACTATGGGGTGCATTAAAAAGCGCTGTCAGATGCTGTAACCTGTGTTCGAAAATGCTGCTCAAAATCCTGGTAAAAATGCCACGATTTCAAGCTGCGTTTTCTGAACACGTGTCTATCTATCTATCTATATACTATCTATCTATCCCATATCTATCTATATACTATCTATCTATCCCATATCTATCTATATACTATCTATCTATCCCATATCTATCTATATACTATCTATCTATCCCATATCTATTTATATACTATCTATCTATCCCATATCTATCTATATACTATCTATCTATCCCATATCTATCTATATACTATCTATCTATCTATCCCATATCTATCTATATACTATCTATCTATCCCATATCTATCTATATACTATCTATCTATCCCATATCTATCTATATACTATCTATCTATCTATCTATCCCATATCTATCTATATACTATCTATCTAGCCCATATCTATCTGTATACTATCTATCTATACACTATCTATCTATACACTATCTATCTATCCAATATCTATCTATATACTAGCTATCTATCCCATATCTATATATATACTAGCTATCTGCTATCTATATACTATCTATGTATCCCATATCTATCTATATACTATCTATGTATCCCATATCTATCTATATACTATCTATGTATCACATATCTATCTATATACTATCTATGTATCCCATATCTATCTATATACTATCTGCTATCTATATACTATCTATCTAATCATCCATCTATCTATATACTATCTATCTCATATCTATCTACTATCTATACACTATCTATCTACTATCTATACACTATCTATCTATATACTATATATACACTATCTATCTATATACTATCTATACACTATCTATCTACTATCTATACACTATCTATCTATATACTATATCTTTACACTAACTATATATACATTATCTATCTCATATCTATCTATACACTATCTATCTATCTCATATTTATCTATATACTATCTATCTGCTATCTATATACCATCTATCTATTCATCCATCTATCTATACACTATTTATCTATATACTATCTATTCATCTATCTATATACTATCTAGCTATCTCATATGAGATAGATAGCATATAGATAGCAGATAGATAGTATATGGATAGATGGATGAATAGATAGATAGTATATAGATAGATATGGGATAGATAGATAGATAGAATATAGATAGATAGATAGTATATAGATAGATATGGGATAGATAGATAGTATATATATAGCAGATAGATAGTATATAGATAGATATAGGATAGATAGATAGTATATATATAGCAGATAGATAGTATATAGATATGGGATAGATAGTATATAGAGAGCAGATAGATAGTATATAGATAGATGGATGAATAGATAGATAGTATATAGATAGATATGGGATAGATAGAATATAGATAGATAGTATATAGATAGATATGGGATAGATAGTATATAGATAGATAGTATATAGATAGATGAATAGATAGATAGTATATAGATAGCAGAAAGATAGTATATAGATAGATGGATGAATAGATAGATAGTATATAGATAGATATGGGATAGATAGATAGATAGATAGTGTATATATATATATATATATTACACACACACACATTATAGATAGATAGTATATATATATACACACACACATACATACATACTATAGATAGATAGATAAAGGAGGGAGACAGACAGACACATACATATGCACTTACCCCAGGGCCCGGTCCACTTCTCCTTCATGTGACAGCAGCAGCAAGCCAGCAATTCAGAAGCTTCCCGTTCAGCAGGAAGCAGGGGGGGGGGGGGGGGCACATGATCCCTGTCATGTGACTTCTTCCCTCCTCCCCTGCCGTCCGATGTGACTTCCTCCTTCTCCCCTGCCGGCCCGCATATTAGGTATTTCAGCCGCACTTAAGCAGCTTAATATATCTCCAAAGGGGGGGGTGTACCCAGCAACCAATCAGGTAGCGGGAATCGCTCACTGCTGCTTAAGTGCGGCTGAAATCCCAAATATGTTGCCGGCCCATGTGAGTTCCTCCCTCCTTCTCTCTGCTCTGCCGAGCCTTCCTCACACTGGCCGTTCCGGCTGCCGCATGATGAGAATTTTGCTGCAGTCAGAACGGTCAGCGATTAATGCACTAAATGTGCATGTTGGTTATGCAGAGGGCGGCGTCGGGGCCCCCTGAGCGCAGGGGCCGGGTCGCCATGGCGACCCCAGCACCCCCTGACGCTACGCCTATGGCTCAAATCAAACCCTTGGCTCCTAGGCCTGTTTAGGCCGTGCCATAGGCGGGGCTCCGGATGCTGCGCGACCCAACAGCGGTGCTGCCTCTGGATGGGGCTCAGATTGAGTCCATGGATTCTAGGCCTGGTAGACAGTGATGCAGCTGGGGCTCTGGATGGTGTGCAGGGAGGGGGTGGAACCTTCTTCTCTCCATGCGTGTTTCACTTACAGCACCAAAAATCCAGCCTCTCCCCCCCCAACCTTCCAGGCCTGTTTAGGCTGCAATGGAGGGGGGAGGAGTATAGAAACCCATCAGGGTTCTAACCGCCATGTGGACAATCTGCTGTCATCTGTAAAGCGAGAGACGCATTATAGCTAATCTGCCTTCATACATTGAATCATAGTATGAGGCGGCGTATTTGCTCTCCTCTTTCTGAGGTGCAAATATCCTGCTGATAGACCCCGTGTCTGACAGGACATTTGGCCTTTCCGTATCTGACATCATAGTTATATACGCAATGATAAGAGAACCTTCTTTAGGCCAAGAATGGTACCCTTCACAAAGCAGTATTTTTACCATGCTCAGGCATGGTATGTACCAGTAATTAACACTTCTATCCATGGGAGGAATAAGTCCATCATGCAACAGTCTGCATAGCCTGACTTTACATTCCCAGGAGTTTGAGTGGTCATCATCTACCATAAACCAGGGTTTTTGACAAGACTTTATTTGTATGTGGTGTGGCAAGTGGGGTTCACTCGCCACTGGATCGCCAACCTCTCTGTTAGTAAATAGGCACCACACGTGTACAAAATGGCTCACGAGACTTGAAATCTCTTTAAATTTGGCACCTGCCAGTTTTATTTCATGTTACAGCAAAGTAAATACAGCATATCATATGCCGCATATCATAAAATCCGAGCCGCAGCCCATCCTGCGGACAGGCTGCGGATCGGATAACTTCAAGGATCTCTCCCATGATCTGTTTATACCCAGGACTGCGACGGTAACAGAAGGGCATCCTCTACATCTAAAAGAAAGCAGGTTTTATCACGAACACATAGAGGGGTTCTTTACTGTAAGAGCAGTGAGACCGTGGAACTCTCTGCCTGAGTATGTGATAATGGCAAAATCGATAGAGGAGTTTAAGGGGGGACATCTTTTTAGAGCACTACAATATTACTGGATATTGACATAAGGTGAACAGTGTTTTTTTTTTTTTTTATCTCAAATCTTGATCCAGGGATTACACTGACTGCCATTATGTAGTTGGGAAGGGATGTTTTTCTCCAAATGAGCTAAAGTGGCTCGTTGTTTTTTTATTTATTTTTTGCAATCCTCTGGACCAACAAGGGGGTGGAAATCGGCTGAACTAGATGGACATTTTCTTCATTCAGCCTAACATACTATATTACTTTGTTACTATGTAACTCTCTACCGGCCAACACTCACACTTCTGGTAGCACCGGCACATCCTGGGTAGAGTAGGCCCAAGCCAAGCAGAAGGGAATCGCTCAGCTTCCTCCATTCTCTCCACACATGGACTGATCTGTGTCTGTGTAGCTCTCGCACAGACTTGCAGACTTGTCATCTCTTCCAAACAGAATAGAAGAAGACCCAGTCTCTAACTCTCTTCTACTTTTGCAAGAACTCCTGCTAACTCTCAGACTTCTGATAGACTGACTTGCATACACTTTGCAAACACCTAGCACAATCACATGACACATAAAGTGATACATTTTCCAGACATAACCCAGATGTTAACCCATTCAGTGCTGCAGAGGTGTAATACACATCAAATGCATACCACATAGAAGACACTGATAATACTATTGCATGAGACAAACATTTAACATTATGGAGAGACCCCGCTAACTCTGGGCCACTACACTGGCATCTGTCGTAATCTGTATTATTATTTGTTTGTAATCTACATTATTATGTGCTTGTATGAAGTACCCAACGGGCTACTTAAAACATCAGCAGTAGCAGCCGATTCAGAGACATCCAACACTGGAGTGCTCATGCCTGTTAGTACTACAGTTGCATGGGACAATATCCTGTACTGAGAATAGGGTCTATATATATCCTCTTCTGGTCTTCTTTCAGATTGCTTTTTCTTAAAAATTTGCCACCATAGCTACGCCCCCTCTGCCACATCAGCACCACGTCTGCTCCTATGGCAAGACCCATAAGCCCCATAGACCAGCAGCGCTGGAGGAGGAAGAGAAGATGCCACACAGCCCTCACCTGTAATCCGGCCTGAGATAACTGCCCCTACAGCGACCCGGGAGACAATTCTCAAGAAGGGAGAACAGCGCCTGCTGCCTCTAATTTCATAAGTATACTTGTATTCTTCATGTTAGGAACTCCTGAGAGCGGCGATCTCAGGAGTGCTGTCTCTTCTTAAAATAAACCCTCAAAGTTGATGGCTACCTAAGTATCCATCAACTTTGAGGGTTATATTACTTAAAAGATGACACAACAACCAACTATTACTGTAATTGATAACTTCCTTCAGAGAATCAACCTTCCATCACTATCTGAGGTACAACTCAACAGCCTTATTGCTCCTATTCTCCCATCAGAAGAAGCTGATGTAATTATATCTTAAACCCAATAAATCTCCGGGCCCTGATGGCTTCACCAATCAATGCAAACTTTTTTTCATCCATATTATCCCCACATTTAATTTATACTTTTAATAGAACAGTTTCCTGTGGACGTCTCCCAATAGGAATGCTACAAGCCATTATTGTCACAATTCCCAAACCAGGAAAAGCTTCAGATACATCTGCCAATTTCAGGCCAATTTCTTTACTAAATTTGACACCAAGATATATTCAAAACTCCGAGCTCAGAGACTTCTTTCAGTTCTTCCTAACATAATTCATAATAACCAAGGAGCCTTTAAGAAAGGGAGAAAGACCCTGGATGGTACCAGGAGGGTGATCAATCTAATTGTAAGGGCTGAACTCAGTGGAATGTCTTCTCTGCTCCTTGCTTTGGATATAGAGAAGGCACTTGACAGACTATATTGGACTACATTTTGCTTTTGTAACACTACATAAATTTAGCATACAAGGCAATATGTTCAGAGCAATACAAGCTCTATACAGTTATTTTTCGGCCAGGGATCTAGCGGATTGGTCAATCTTCAAAACCTCTTCGAATTACTAATGGGAACTTGTCAAGGGTGCCCTTTGTCTCTGTTATTATTTACCCTAGTAATGGAGCCTCTTGCTGAACTAATTAGAACAGAAGAGGGCGTGAGGGACATCCTGACAGGTTTAAGAAATCATAAAATTGGCCATTTTGCAGATGATGTGCTTTTAGCATAATCAAACCCTTGTTAACAGCTGTGTATAATATCCTACTCGAGTTTAAGGCTCATTTACAGGCAAAGATATCATAACGATTAAAAGATTGAAAGTTTTAGCGATCATTTTGCATAAAGTGGTAATGGACACTAATGTCCATTAACACTTTATTATCTTTATTTGCATGTAAAAGAGCCTGCGAGAGCTCGGCTGGGCTCTGCATACAGCTGCATTGTTCTCCTTGGGCTGTCAGCAGAATACAATGGAATCTCCTGCCTCCAGTGGAAAACACAGCATGCGGTCTGTTAAGAGATACTTTATCTCTCTTGGCTGAATAGTGGATGTTAATCTCACCTGAAAATCATTGTTCAGATAAAAAGTGCCCGATGCTTAATTATCGCTCATTAATGGTCATTTGAATAAACCACAAATACTAAGAATTAATGTAGTCAACTCTTTGAGAGACTTTTTTGCCCTTCGAAATAATATACAATATATAAACACTTTTTTTTAATGTGGAATCCTTGGTTTCAATTATTTCCCTGATACATTTGATTTGTTTTTTATTTGAGTTATTGCTTAAACTTTGTTTCTAATTTTTTCTTCTCCTCTGTTCTCTCTTAAAGTATCTTTTTTAAGTCTTTTGTGTTACATATAGAATTGTATGGTTCACTGTTATATCGTACCAGCCACTATCTGTGAATCTAAAATGGTTTTGTAACCTGTCTACATCTCATAGATTTTGAATGTAAGGCTTGAAAATGTTCAATAAAAATTGATTGGAAAAAAGGAAACATCTCCCGAATCCGTCCTTTCCTCACTGCAGAACCTCTTCCTATTGCCCTCATTCACTCTTGGTCTGATTACTGCAAGATCGGTCTTCCATTCACTAAACTAAATTCGACCGGAATGCAGTAGCCAGACTTATCATTTTGGAGGCATCGCTATACTGACGCCTCCACCCTGTGTCGGTCACTGTACTGATTGCCTGTCCAATATAGAATACAATTGAAACTCATCACTCTCAACCATAAAGCCCTTCCCAATGACGCATCACCCTAAATCTCCTCCCTCATCTCGGTCTACTACCCTATCCATGCTCTCCACTCTGCTAAGAACTTAGAGTAAATTTCTCTCTAATTCAAACCTCCTACTCCCGCCTCCAAGATGTTTCACAAGCCGCACCAGTTTTCCGGAACCCACTATCCCAGACAATCAGGCTAATTCCCAATGCCCACAGCTTTACGCATGCCCTAAAAACACACCTACCATATTTCCTAAGCTAAACTCTTCTGCCTTTACGCTGTCTCTACAATCTCCCTTAACAACCTCTGACCCTTCTTCCCATTGCATCCCCCACACACCACATCCATCCATTATTCATAAACACAGCTGGGGATCCACTCACACAGCTTTATGTATGTATAGTAGTCTATGTGTATACTTCCTTATAGTCTGCAAGCTCTTGTAAGCAGGGCCCTCACCCCGGTAGTTCAAGACGTTCATGGGTTTATTACTGGACGTTATGACATTTTTTTTAAAGTTATCCCCAAAGTGTAAGTGCAGAAAAGTATATTAGCACTATATAAATAAAGATTATTATTATTACTCCAAACAGCCAATGGAAGCCAGGAAGGGGAGTAGGTGATAGACACACTACTGTTCTCTATGAGAGTTAACTGAAAATATCTTTCATGATGGCTCAGTACCGTATAAAAGGGTTGTCTCATCATAGACATTGGTTGCACATCTGGATTAGTGGAGTCCAACCCGTGTGATCCCAGCCAATCACTAGAACAGAATGCAGCACATCATTTCCTATTGGCCCCATTCCGCTTTTTTAAATCTAGCAATATTATGGGCCATCATACTCAATAATTGGCCATATGGTTGTCCTGAAAAAAACAGATGGAGCCAAAATAAAAGTGTTGTTCTTTCTATAACTAGGGATTATTTTTGCAGTAGCACTTATATTTCAAGCATCCTGAAAAATCCTGAAAAATCATGCTGCATCCTCAAAAATCCTAAAAAATCATGCTAGGGCTTATTTTCAGGCAATGTCTTATTTTCAGGGAAACGGGGTAGCTAAGTATAAATGCTTGGCGTTTGTTAATCGCTGCATTCAAAGACCCCTTACAGTTTTGGTTTTTTTTGCAAGCAGTGCTGTGTAAGGCTGCCTTCACACTAGGGTGAAAATCATGTAAGATTTGGGCATTGCAAGACGCACCCATTGTTTTTAAGGGGGCAGCGCGGCTTTGAAAGAAATGTGAGAACTCTGCGATCCTCTGTGGCGATGCGAGGCTGTTTTCATATGAGCATCCATGGGCTTTCACATGGTAGCAAGTGCGATATCCGGCCGTGATTCCCAGCCGGTTATCGCACTCGCCAGTGTGAAGCTAGCCTTAGGGCTCAGTCACACGGGCGCATCGGCGCCGATGCGCCAGTGTGACTGAGTCGTTACTGCAGAAAGAAGTCGGCTGTACCTGAAGACGGACGTCTCTCTGCAGCGCTGATAAAAGAACACATGACTGGCAATGAAGCCGGTCACATGTTCTTTCCTCCGGCGCTGCAGAGAGACCGTCTTGAGGTACAGCCATCTGCTACCCGCAGTAACACGGGCGCTGATGCGCCCGTGTGACTCAGCCCTAAGGGGTATTTTTTGTGGGATGAGTTGTACTTTGTTGATCGTTTTGATTACTTTCTATTTCGTTTTTTGTACGATGATAGGAAAATTAGCTATTTTGGCCATATTGGCCGTTCATATTTCATGACAGTTTGGAGCCCAGTGATGTATATGTTGTAGGCAATGTGTGAAATGAGTCATTATATAGAATGCCCAAAATGGGACGGCAAAGTATGAAATGATTAATATTTCACACATTTCCTCTTCATTCTATGCAGTGCCAAACAGCGAACCTGCAAAGTATAAAATACTCCCACTAGTAGTGGATTGCCCCCCAACCTCCGCATCCTAGCCTCGGCCATCCATCTTTTTTCCTGCACCAAAAGATATGATTTTAAAGGCCTCCCATTTCTCTTGATCATCTTTGAGATTTTTCGGCATCTTGATTGAAGCCCATCTGTGATAAATTATGCTATTATTTCATATTATTTTATAATTGTCCTTCTCACGATCTATGTTAAAAAATGAAAAAATCCTAATGTCCGGAAGTTTTCACACTGACCACTGAGCCTAATAATAGTCTGACACTTCCAATTCCAGAGAAAACTTTTCAGTAGTCATCTCATTATCATCACAGGCAGGATTACAATTAAAGGTGACACTTGTATAGAGATAACACAGACATTTTCCACCGGAAGTGACGGACCGCAGCGATAACTGGTTTACATCCGGCCTGGTACCACTATGATTTGTGTGCCCTCTGAGTACTGACTCTAACTATCCGAGTGCCTCACGTTGCCCCCGGGCCTTTATGTGGTGCCGGTGGCATTATGCGGACGGGCGCACATTTCTGTCTCGTCACTTCCGGTCTCTACCGGACGTGACGTATCGCGGCATGGTATGCCGGAACTATAGGCTACCATGCTTGTTCCGCAAACTAACGGGTCCCCCATGCATCTACTTACAATTTTACCCGGATGCTTTAGTACTCTCCAGCGCTGACACCTTGCGGACTTATTTGGTCACCGGATGCGACATAGCGTTCCTGAACCACACTGGCTATTCCAGATTAAGGTAATTACAACTTCAATAGATTACAATTTGCCACACCTGATGCGGTGGGAACCTCCTTCTTTTTGTCCAATCCTGTGCTGACACTTTGGTGGGGGATGTGTCTTTTGTGATTGGTGGGGGTTCATTTATATGCTTGTCTCTGTCTCTATGTGAACATGCTTGACAAAGTCCTCTGCGTAGGACGAAACGTTGCAAGTTTTGATTTGGCTTATGGAGTCCTTTGCTAAATAAAGATGGAAATTGGAATTGCATCCCCTGAAGAATCCAGGATGTTCTTTTGAAATAGCTTCAATTGATGCTGCTTTCCTCAAATACTCTCTCTGTGCCTGACTGGGACCCTTGAAGTCCGGATCCCACGGTGAGCGTGCATCTACCAGCTTGACGCTGTCTTCTATCATTTTTCTCCCTATTTATAAGCCTCTGTGGCTGAAGGTGTGCTGTTGAGATCCTTTGTTTTTCTATATTTTTTACATTGTATTCATATTCACTGCGTTTTCTACATGTGCAAAAAAGAATAAGAAGATCCAATTGATGTCTTTTTTTTACCCACTGTCTCCTGCCAACATGAAGTGAATGCGCACGCAACGTCGTATTTGCTGTGCTTTTACTCAATCCCATAGAATATAATGGGTGATTTCAATCCCTGATACGGACCAAAATAGGACATGCAGCAATTTGTTTTTTTATGCACGTACAATATATGTGGAATTCACAGACGTGACTACCACTAAAAACGTATTTTATTAAATATATTAAAAGACATAAACTGGGCACTACAAAGACAACACACAGCAACCAGGTACCTCCAGACACAGATTCGTTATAGGAGGATAAGGACCTGGAGTTATTTGATACTTGATAAGCGATAAAAAAAATGTTTTATGATAACAACCAAAAACACTCTACCCAAGATGGATTCAAAAAAGCAAAGGATAATTCAATATAGGAGCCAAAAGAGCTGGTTTATTCTATGTGTAAACAAGGCAGGGTTACCATTTGGACTTTTACTTGTGATGGAACACTATCACTATCAGTGATCAGGACTCAGGCTCCAACAATTGAGCGTCCTGAATTGTTATGGGTGTCGACAAGACAGGATCACCATCTAGGTATTCACTTATGATGATCAGTACTTGAGTAAGCCAGTACAAATACTCAGATCAGTACTAGAGTTGGTCAGTACTTATACTCTACGCGTTTCACCATTAATTTGTTGGATCATCAGGAGATACAGTACTTGAGTCATAGGTTCAGAGGTAGAGGGAATGAGAAATCCCCGAGAGAACATCAAACTGATATATAAAAAGCTGTATCTAATATGAATACAGCAAAACTTGTGTAGTGATCAGAATAAATATCCTTATTATAGGAGAGTTCTATACTCTCAATTAGGGCATTAAGGTAACTCTTAGGCCTCCTTCCCACGAGCGTGACGGGCTCCGCCGCGTAATATTACGCTGTGAAGCCCGTCACGGCGCCCCCCAGAGCCCCTATACTCACCTGCGGGAGATAGCGTGAAATCGCTTCCCCGCCCACCGCCGCCGCGTCACCGCCCGTCACCGCCCACCGCCTCGCGTCACCAGCCGTGTCACGTGCACGGCCGGCCGTGTCACGTGACGCGGCCGGACCGCGTCATTTGGCGTCATATGACGCTCGGCGGTGGGCGGGAAAGCGTTTTTTCACGCTATCTCCCGCTGGTTACAGCGGGAGATAGCGTGAACGGACGGCTTCCATTGACTGCAATGGAAGCCGTCAGTGCGTACAGCCCGTCCTCACCCGCAGAAAATAGAGCATGCTGCGGGTGAGGACGGGAGAAATCGCGGTGCGTAATTCCGCGGTGGAATTACGCATCGTGAGCATTGTGCTATTAGGTTCAATAGAACCTAATAGCTGCGGGCAACGCAGCGGATTTTCGCCGCGAATTACGCGGCGGAAATCCATTCGTGGGAAGGAGGCCTTAGGGTTGGGGGCCTGCCAAAAGGTACCTCTAAGCAAGGAAGCTTGTCTTGTGTGCTAGCGGTTAATAGCTGGATGATATATGTAGGTACATAACGAGAGGTGTTTATTTCAAAGTATGCCCGTCAATACACGCACAGAGGTAGAGTAGAGCGTCCCCAAAAATATGGGGGGGGCACTGCTCTCAAATATCTGAGCGCTAGAGAGATGGTATAATGCTTGTCATGCACAAGTAGGATACTCAAAGTAGTTAGCGTATCGAGTTAGAATTTAGGTCATCAATATGGGGAAAAGGCCTCCTTCCCACGAACGGATTTCCGCCGCGTAATTCGCGGCGAAAATCCGCTGCGTTGCCCGCAGCTATTAGGTTCTATTGAACCTAATAGCACAATGCTCACGATGCGTAATTCCACCGCGGAATTACGCACCGCGATTTCTCCCGTCCTCACCCGCAGCATGCTCTATTTTCTGCGGGTGAGGACGGGCTGTACGCACTGACGGCTTCCATTGCAGTCAATGGAAGCCGTCCATTCACGCTATCTCCCGCTGTAACCAGCGGGAGATAGCGTGAAAAAACGCTTTCCCGCCCACCGCCGAGCGTCATATGACGCCAAATGACGCGGTCCGGCCGCGTCACGTGACACGGCCGGCCGTGCACGTGACACGGCTGGTGACGCGAGGGCGGTGGGCGGTGACGGGCGGTGACGCGCGGCGGTGGGCGGGGAAGCGATTTCACGCTATCTCCCGCAGGTAAGTATAGGGGCTCTGGGGGGCGCCGTGACGGGCTTCACAGCGGAATATTACGCTGCGGAGCCCGTCACGCTCGTGGGAAGGAGGCCTAAGGCATAAAATTATGTCCTGATCTCCTGACCCAATTAATTGCACTTAAGCAAACAAGAATAGCTAAAGTGCTAGATTCCAACCCAAAGTGCTCGCATTAGAGGTCATTGGTGTGGAGGTATGACATTAATATAAGTCAAACTCTCCTGACCTAATTGTAGAAGCACTTTTAGATGTCCAAATTGCTCGCATAGAGGTCATTAGTATGGAGGTATGACATTAGTATGAGTCAAACTCTCCTGACCTAGTTGTAGAAGCACTTTTAGACGCTGTGCATGCTCTCAGGATAGACAAGCCATAAAGCTAGTTTCCTAGTAGTTAGATTTCAGGCAAGCAACCTCAGCAAACCCCCCAGATATAGGGCTCAAGAGAGAGCAAAGAAAAAGGTATGACCCATCGCCTTGATGGTAGGCTAGGGAATGAAAAATGCCCCATTTGGAGCTGCTTATATATCCATAGACACGCCTCCAAGGGGGCCGGCTTAATCGATACAGCCTATCGTGGCATGTCAGTCCATAAACAGAGGCTATCTGCGGCTAAGAAGCAAAGAAAATCCGGTGTAGCAGTCCCAATCCAGGAATCTGTACCTGAACAGCCCAGGGATAGATTCTGATCCTGGGGTGCAGGCCTTTAGCTTCTGGATCCATCCACCGATTGCCTATGCGGAAGGACAATGTAGCTGTGGGTATCCGAGACGCAAGCCGTTACCTAGGTAACGGAATACGGAACAGACGTCAACACGTAGCTGATGTCACTGCGCACGTACAGCTTCTTCTGTGGGGATAGACCCACTACTTGATGTCGTTGCCTGTACTGCGGCGTCCTGAAGGATACGCCCGCACATGCATAAACAAGAAAGGGGAGTGTCAAGGACCGAAGACTTACCTCGGGGCGGGTAGGAGGGACTAGACGGATGCCGGGCCGAACGGACAATCCCGTCGTAACGGAGGGAGCGGTGCCAGATAAATGAGGTCACACAGGAGGCGTGACTGATAGTCAACTAAGCACAATTCTAGAGTATAAAACTCCTAATTAAAACAACATAAAGGACTGATGTCTCCCTTTTGAGCTTGTTATGTGTGTAAGTATCTATATTACAGCCGCTGATGTTTCACAACGATATAAATAATGATGGTAGAATTAACATTGCGGCTTTAAATAAAAGTGTAGTGACCAAAAGACGTTTGGAGAAGGTCTTTAGAATAAGAGAAAAAAAAAATATGTGGGGTTTACAATGGGGTTTATATTGTTAGTATTACATCTGTAAGATTGCAATAGATAGAAAATATGCCCATGTGAATGTGCCTTTAATCATGTTACAAGGCCTGTTGAATGGTCAAACGTTGACTTATAAGGATAGGTGATGCTGTGGAGGTACTTTTCCATTTCCTATTTGCATACTTTTTTCCCAGGGTGCATGGTATGGTCCATATAAGACTCCCTACTCCAACTTGTTGCTCTCCTCAAGGAGAACTGTATTCCCCAGACTCAAGAAGGAAGAAAATGGTCTCATCAGACTGAGAGTATTCCACAATACGGTAGGCAGGATCATTGTGGCCTTGTGTGACTTGTCAGTGTGTCAGTGCATCAGGCTGGGAGTAATTCACAATTCTGTAGGCAGGATCATTGTGGCCTCGTGGGAGCTGATGTGCCGTGTCAGTGTCTCAGTCTCTGGACTTAGCTCCGCCCCACCCCACCTCCTCTCATTGCAAATAACGCAGAGAGGCGGAGAGGGGGTGGGAGCTCAGACCACTGCTCCCGGCCCTTCCAGCCTCCTCCCCCTGCAGCCGGGTGTGAATACCCAGCCGATATACAGTCGTCTGAATAAGCCCTGAAACATATGTCCTCCACAGTAAAGGTCCTTTGTCGAGGGCAGATTTGTTGCCCAAATGAGCGCTGATTATCGCTATACTGTAACATGTCGAATGGTGCTTGTTTAAAGAGCCCTTTACATGAACAGATGCAAACTGTACAGGCACAAAACATCCTTAGGGCTTATTCAGACGACCGTATTTCGGCCATGTTTTCACGCCGGCCAATATACGGCGTCTCTCTCTGCAGGGGGAGAAGGCTGGAAGAGCTGGGAGCAGTGCGCTGAGCTCTCGCCTCCTCTCCACCCACCTGCACTATTTTCAATGAGGAGAGGTGGGACGGAGGCCGAGCAAATTCCTGAAACTTAGCCCCGCCCCCGTCTTGCCTCCTCTCATTGCAAATAGTGCAGAGGGGTGGAGAAAAGGCAGAGAGGGTTCAAGAGCTCAGAGCACTGCTCCTGGCTCTTCCAGCCTCCTCTCCCTGTAGAGAGAGAGAGACGCCGTATATCGGGCAGCGTGAATACCCGGCCGATATATGGTCGTCTGAATGCACACTTAGGGTGACTACCCACTACAGTTCTTTTTCACTGTGAAATTCACAGCCTTTTTTTTTTGCTGCAGGGGTCTATGGGACTTGTAATGTTAAAATCGCGATCGCGCAAAATCGCAATTTACCACGAAATTGCGATTTTAACATTACAATTCCCATAGACCCCTGCAGAAAAAAAACGCTGCGATCTTCGCAGTGAAAAAAAACTTTAGTGGGTAGTCCCCCTACGTATGTACCTGTGTATGAGGGGTGATGATGAGCGATACAGCTATAGGGTGATCGAGCTCTGGGCTTACAGCTAACTCCAATCAATGTGCAGCCTTGGGGCTCATTCATATGGGTGTATGAAATTTCAGTACTTGAAATATGCAGTTTTTTTACTGCATTTATATGGGCGGATACCAGCAAGCGTTCGCGTACAGAACGTATTTTAATATGCACGAGGCTGGGAGAGGGCAAGCAACAGGCTGATACGTCACCGTTACTTCACCCGCTTGAATGTAACACCTTCCTGTGGAATAGAATGGCAAGTAAATGCCAAATTAGTGCCAGCTGTCTTCTTTCCCCAGCGTTATATGCAGAGTAACTTCCTCACCCTCCCCTCCCTTTTTTCAGCTGCCATACAGTCTATGGTAGCTTCCTGCATAACACGGACAAAGATGGAGCAAGACCTGTCTTGTCACGGATGAAAATTTTGCGCGGAAAAAACACATTTGTCTGAACGAACTCAAAGGCATTGCTTTGTTGTGTTATGAATGAATGCAGGAATAAGGGCTCATTCACACTAGTGCTTTCAGTCCTGTTTTTTGCTATTTTGTCGTGCGAACAGCAAAATGGAAAGAAAAGGCTTCCGTTTTCAAGTCCACAGAAATGTATTGGAGGGGAAGGATTTCATTTTCAATCCATCTCCATTCCGGTTTTTATACTGGATCACAAGCGCAGACTGCTACACTTTTGTTTCCATTTTCTGAAACGGAATACAGATGGGTCCTTTTTTTTATTGCATTGTACTCAATGGGAGGCGGATGGAACTTGATGACAACCTGTTTTCCATTTCCCGCTTTGGCTTTTTTCTTGTGGTGGTGGCTCAGTGGTTAGCACTGTTGGCGTGCAGTGCTGGGGTCCTAGGTTTAAATCTCATCAAAGACATCAACTTTTAAAAACTCCATACAGCCATCACCCTTGGTCAGATTTGAACCTACAACAGCAGCAGTGCTAACTACTGAGCCACCATGCCTCTGCTTTAAGTACCAGTGTTAGCACAACATAGCGCTATATGTATATTCTTGTTGTTCCAAATTAAGAGGCAGACAAAGGAAGGGGCTACTTCTATCACCTATCACATCCTTGCAATGTGATTGCGGGGTCTCAATCAGTTGCTATGGCACCCAGAAGCTTGGATATACCCTTCGGGTATGCTGGCCATGGTGGCCGATGAGGCACAGCCTCTGGCTGACCTCATAGGCTTTCTAATGTACTACTATACTGAAGTCCAGGAACTACATACACTGACACCAACATGCGTGTGAAATGTTGTGCTCCTGGGACCTGTAGTTCTATGGGTTTACAGCAGCACACTGCCACAGGTGTGCGATGATTGAGCTGGCTTGGTGTAGAGTTCTCCAGCCAACCAATCCCCGTCGGTCTGCTGCAAATAGATAACAGCCCCTCTTGCTGAAGGGTTCTGGTCATTTATCCATTTGTCATTTATCTCATTGCCTCTAAGAGCGCTGGTGCTTGGAGTCATTCATGTTCTGCTTCGGTGTAAGCTGCATGCATGAGGTTCTGGGTGGGATTCCCTTGTCTGTTTGTTAGTGTGAACAGTGATGTGTTCAGACATTAAGTGTGAACTGTCCCGTTGTTTTTCCCTTGTCTAATGTTCCTGCCTGTTTCCATCTTGGGCTAGCCAACCCCTTAGGTTACAGTGTTGGGGCATCCCTATTAGGATGATCATTGATCACCCCACTTGTAGGCGGGGTTCCCTTTTTGGGGTTTTAGTTGTCTTGTTAGAGTAGGGACTCGAAAGATGACATGGGTTTGTGGGCTTACATATTCTGGCCAAAATACAACCCTATACCTCGTATATACTAACTTATTAGATATTTATAAGTGATGATCGTTCCTATGTAAGAGAACAGGAATGATCATCACTGGGATGACAGTTGTCCTGTGTAAAAGGGCCCTAACTCCAGTAACCGAGGCCTTTTACAGGTCTTTCTAAAAACTCTAATGCAGAGAAAATTTTTTTTGCCAACATCAATTCCCTGGTTGCCTTAGGGCTCATGCACATGACCAGGTTACAGCATGTAGGAAGGATGTTTCCATATATACCATACCTGATGGATGTGCACAGTAGTATACAGGGGCTATAAACCTTTGCACTAAGGAAACTAAAGGCCCTTTTACGCACAACGATTATCACTTAAAATTTGTCCCAACGGCCAAAAATGAGCAATGACCATTACATGTAACCGCGGGTATCGTGCACTTTTCGTTTGAACAATGGATTTTAGTTCACTTAAAATCCATTGTTTAGCCACTGAAAGACTGTACAAATACATTCCGTTTGAATGTATTTCGCTCATCTTGCAATAGATGAGCATCTTTACACTACCCTTGAGGAGAGCAATGGAATGTGTTGGCAGCCTCAAGGAGAACAATGGAATGTGTGCAGCTGTTTACACAGCTAGGCATATGTTTAAAACACACACTGGGCTCGGCAAACAACTCCGGGGGTCCTTTTACATGCAAAACAAGATAATAATGAGTTAATGGGCATTAATTAACCTCATCCTCCAAAGCACTCCAGCATAGGGTTTGAGTAAATCAGGCCACTACACTATATGTTAGGTCCTCTGGCTGAAAGCTGCTCCTGTCTATGACCCTAGCCTTAGGCAGAAAGGTTCTATGCAGTGAGCCCGAAAATTGCTATGGCTTCAGAAATTACAGATAGATCTTCTATCCTTAACCGTCTGGGTCCAGTGTATTACATCTGAGGAACTAGACGATTGAGCAATCTCCTACGTCTATACTTTTGCGATATTGGATCCTTTGCAGCTAAGCTCTCAGATTTGATCTGATAAGTTAGTTGAGACCCTTTGGGTCTCTGACGGTAAGGCTGTCTGTCCATGGGCAGGTTTGAATTGCATTCCCCGTGGTGATAATCCAGCCACGGGGAACGCAGTGAAAGCTCTCTGCAGCGGGTTACCGCAACGCCCAAGGACAGGCAGACTAATAAGTTCTCAATATTGTCTCTGGAATTTCTGTGAAGGAAGGTTAAAGGCAGGGGCGTAACTACATGGGCCCCCACTCATCACTATGGTTCTTGCAAATACAATCCCCAGTGGCATTGGAAGAACATTATGTAAGACATTCAATGGAAATAAAGACACAGACACAAAGATTTATGGAGAAAGAACATTTTATTTCTAGTTATAGGAGATAATAAATTTTATTATGGGGAATTTGGAGGCTGAGTTGATCCAGAGGAAGGCGAAAACCCTTTAAGGAAAAAGCCAATTATCCTTGTATAAAGGGAAAAAATTCCTTCCTGACCCCAAATATGGCGATCGGAACAAATCCCAGGATCGAAGCCGACATCTGATCTATCTGACTTTTTAAAATGTGTTATTGTTTTCATAAATCTATTACCATCTGTTAGTGTGAAATATAAAGTGTAGAACTAAACCTATTTATAGACTGTGTTGATCCAGAGGAAGGCGAAAACCCCCTTTAGGAAAGAGCCAATCATCCTGTTTCAAGGGGGGAAAATTCCTTCCTGATCCCAAATATGGCAACCAGAATAAATCTCAGAATCAAACGCCAGCAGCTCACCTCCCTAATGTATGTGATGTCAGCTAAAGTTTGTGTTTCATTTTTATGTTTGTATTATATTATTTATGTGGCTGTTTCCTTATAAATAAAACCTAACCCTATTTAAGGCTGTGAGTTGATCCAGAGGAAGGCAAAAACCACCTTGAGGTATGAGCCAATTGTCCTCAAGTTGGAAAAATTCCTTCCTGATCCCAAATATGGCGATCAGAGCAAGTCCCAAGATCAAAGCCGACAACTACACCTATCTGTGTGTGCGTACTCGTGTCTATGTATGTGTTTGTATTTATACTTGTGTTTAATCTGGTGTGGTGTAGGCTACTTACCCGGCCTGTGCCGAGGTCTTACTAGTAACCAGGAGTTCAGGGATAATAGTCACTCGGGCTATTTTTCCTGAACTCGCCAGCTACAAATCAAGCACAGGCCGCTCCTGGTGGTGTAGAAGGTCTTCAGGAGAGGATGATGTTCAAGTCAGCCGGAGGAGGTCAAGGTAGCTGATGTTAGCATGCAGGATACAGATGGTGGAGAGAGGATGTTGTTGGTAAGCGGAGCTCTTCTACAGCAGCAGAGTCGCAGGTTCAGGAGACAGTTGACGCGGGCTTAGTCTATAAGAAATAAGAGAGAAAATTGTTAGTTTTACCAGTTGTGGATACAAACAAGTGAGCTACTGTAATATGACGATTTGTATCAGGAGCTGATTTATATTTGATATACTAAAAAAGTTATTTTCTGCAACTGTGACTCTACTATGAGTTATTAGCAGTTTTGTGATTGTGGAAGCCATAATGGAGGCCATATTGCTTGCCAACCAGATATATCAAAATCTCAGAAGGGAATGACTCAAAGGGGGAAAATTACAGGGCATTTTATGCCAGATTCTGGCATAAAAGGTCAAATCATTTGGCAGAAGCCCGGCTGTTCTGTTGCAGTGTATTAATGGTAGGTGTCCTTTGTGTATAGGAATGTATTGTTGTACAGATAGGTATGTGTAGGTGTACAGATATAACTTACCAGATGGTTGTGGCTTCCTTCACAATCGGATTCTTCTCATCATCCTAGGAAGAAGCAGAAACATAATTATTGGAAAAGAAATAAAAATGTAGCTGAGGAGGGAAAGGACTGCGGACCAGGCATGGTGACATGAAGCAGGGTTATTATATGACCACCTGTGCTGTCTGACACAAGAGGAACAATAATGATGAACACAGAGGTCAAAATGAAGAACATTATCCCTAGAGGAGGAAGATCTTACCGGGTCCAACTTGGTGAAGTGTACGAGAATCCGTCTATCGGGTGAATGGGTGTCTTATCCTCCAGCCACAGCAGGTCCCGATTCTCCAAAACTTCCCTGAATGGTTTGAATGGTGGCCGTGCTCTTTTAAGTTCCAACACCTCCCAATCTATGGTGTCGAAGAACTGGTGACCTCGGATGTTCCTGTAGACACCCAGCCTCTGCTCAGGCTTCTTACGTAGCAGTCTCTCCAGAAGATGCTTCACATCAGCATCAAGCCAAGGTGGGAATTTTGGCTCCTTTCTGGTGATGGCTTTGATGACCTTTCTCCTGATGGAGCCGTAATAGAAAGGGGACTGTCCTGCCGCCATCCAGGATACGACAATTCCCAGGCTCCACCAGTCGACTGCTGTGTCGTAGTCTTCTTCAAGAAGCACTTCTGGGGCCATGAATTGAAGTGTGCCCGTCACTCCACTGATCTTGTTAGACGAGGTGACACCGTCTTGGGCCAGCCCCAGGTCAATCAGGCGGATGTGTCCAGATCTGTCCAGCATGATGTTGTCTGGCTTTATGTCACTGCAATGAAAAAAAGAGACATGTTAATCTGTTCATTGATACAGAGGTCTTAGGTATGTACCACAGAAAAAAGTCCTAATTGAGGATTCTGGGAAAGTCTGGAACCCATTGCAAGGAAAAAGAGAAATGTGGAAAAGTTCTGCTTACCGATGGACGATGCTGCGTTGATGCAGGAACTGAAGGCCGCATGCTATCTCCGCTGTGTAGAATCTGAGAGAAGAGTGTAGTATCAATGACATGAAATCAGTCCGCTGACATCATGTCACCATCAAAGTGTCCGTCACCACCAGAAGAGAAGAGGCAGCCTGTATGCCCTCCACTCTTCTATATTTGTCATGTCACCCTCAGTCCCCCCAACCCCTGGTTAGTCATTTACTCACCTCACATGGTTGATGTCCAAGCTGCCGCACATTTTGATCAGCGCTCCTAGGCTTCCTCCAAGCAGATACTCTGTGATAAAGTAGACTCGGTCTGCAGACTGCTGTGCGGCATACAGGTGACAGATGAAAGGGCAGTCTTGGGCCTTCAGTAGTATCCGCTGCTCTCTCATTAAGATGTGTGGTTCGCTCCTTGTTTTGTTGACAACCTTGATGGCCATGAAAGTGTTTCTTTCGGGGAATGATGCCAGGACCACCTCAAGAAAACAAATAGGAAATAATCACTGACAGCGACCAGAGGGGAAAATCATATACATTTATTGCATGAGGGATTTATCAATAGGCCGCTTTCAAATTGTGCAAGATTTGTGTGTTTTTAAAGAAAAAATGGGTAAATCGCACATTAGCGAGCATGATATTGGGCCACGTTTCACATTCCGATATCGCGCTTGGTTATATGTAGGTAGCCTAAGGCTAGTTCCACACATAGCAGCATCTACATGAAAAGAGATGAAAATCATGCTGAAACAACATAAGTTGACATGAAGCAGAGTTACAATCCGCACCATAAATCAATTTACACAATACAGTTTTTTCCGTGAGCATAAGGCCTCCTGCAGCGGGCCGACTTACATTGCGAAATCCAGAGCGGGATTCCACCTACGGATTTCACAGCAAATCCAGCCCATAGCATGTTATGGCAAAACGCGATTTCCTGCCCATGAGAGGAAATTAATTGCGATTTTCGCAGGAAAGAAATCACAGCTTTCTGCAATTTGCTGCAGGCTACGCACGGCCGGCTTCCATTGAAGTTAATGAAAAAAGTCATCCATCATGCAAGCCATTCCGCAATCATCATTGCGGAATGGCCACAGGAGCCGTGTCATCGCCATAGCGACAGTGTGGCATCCTCTCAACTGCGCATGCTCCGGGCGGTACATTCGCAGCAGAGAAGGCCGCGTCATTGCCCTAGCGATGGCGCAGTGTTCCATGTACTGCGGATGTGCCACCGGGGACATTGGCAGCGAAAGAGAAGATGCCAGATCGGTAACCTAGGGTCACCATATGAGCTGCGGATATATGGGTCATTGCTAAACGACGGCATGGGAAATACAAACAAGTCCTGCAAGGCTTTATTATCATAGCTGCTATAGTACAAGACCCCTACAGGGATATAAAAAGTGTAAAAAAGAAAATATAAAAATATTCTGAAAAACTAACAAATCATGTAAAACAAAAAAAACCCTCTTTTTTTGTGTTCTTTACCTTATTTGTATAAATTTTAAAAAACGTAAAACCCCACATATTTGGTATCATCATATCTGTAACAACCCGTACAATTAATTTGAACACATTATTTATCCTGCACAGCAAAAAACAATAAAAAAAACTACAAAACAGAGGCATAATGCTTATTTTCAACATTTTGCCTCCCAAAAATCACAATAAAAGTGATCAAAAAAGCCGTATGTACCCCAAAATGGTACCAATAAAGACTACAGCTTGTCACACGAAAAACCCTCACAGAGCTCCGTCCACAGAAAAATAAAAAAGTTATAGGACTTTCAATGCAGCGATGTGGGAAACAAATTTCCAAAAAAGAGTTTTTACTGTGGAAAAGTAGAAAAACCCAAAACAATCATAAGAATTTTGGTATAATTGTAATCGTACCGACCTGCAGAGAAAATGTATCATGTTATTTATGCTGCATGATTAGCGCTGTAAAAAACACATAAAACGAGCAATGACAGAATTGATGGGTTTTCTCTCCCTGCTATCAAAAAACATTTCTAAAGTTGTACAATATAGTATATTTACCCAAAAATGGCACCAATGAAAACTACAGTTCGCTTTGCAAAAAACAACCCCTCAAGCGGCCATGTCGACAGAACAATAAAAAGTTATGGCTTTTGAAAAGTGGAGATAAAAGTCCCCCCAAATCATTGCGTTCTTATGCCCAAAATTGGCCGTATCCTTAAGGGGTTAAAGCAGCGATTATGGGTGACCGTCGTTCACACATCAGAGTCTTTCATCAGTATTTTGTGAGGCAAAAATGGAAAGTCCAAAGGAAGTAGAATGGGAAGATTTACATTTTGGCTTAAAAATACTAATGTAAAATCCCCCCGTGTGAAGGAGCCCTCGCTGCGCCCCAACCCGAAAATACAAAGTTCTGGAACTTACCTTGCTGAAGCTTCCTCTGCCCAAGATCTGTAGGGCGGTGAAGCGACTGATATCAAAGCTGTGGTGTGGTGGTACGAGGTCCTGGCTGGTGCCCGGTCTTGGCCCCTCATCCTTAGGCTCATCCTCTCCGCTCCTCCTCTTCTTTATTTCCGTGAGTCCACTCACGCTGTCATCTTCTCTCTTTCTCTTTTCTCCAACTCCTCCGTGTCCATTGGACGCCATTATTCACAGTCTTGTACTCTTCAATCCAACCACTGCCGTCGTCAGTTGAAAGGAAATGGCAGTTGGCCGAGTGAAGGTCAAAGGTCAGGGAAGCTGCCAGTACTTTGCTTGCCAGTACCCTGCTCTGCCATATACACAGTGATGTGGGCACCATGAGTGATGGTCTAGTGCCCAATGAAACAGGGAAATTCATAGCTGGTTCTTCTAGTGCCACATTATTAATAGATGGGGTAGGGATGGCACTTCATTTCAGGGTTGGCAGCGGTGCCCATAGTTCATCAGAACTTCTGGAGTTTTAGAAAACTTGTAGTTGTGTGGAAATTTAAATGAACAGGGTGGAGAAATAACCCATAAATTGTACTACTGAGAGGGATAATAATGCCTGTGAGGGTCATTTTCTGCTCTATTCAATAAGTGTTCATCATCCAGATACATGATGTGTATTTCCATAGGTTACAATGGGCAGCGCCCTCGCCAGCGCAGATCTGGGTGTAGCGAGTGGAGATGCTTCTATGGAGGTCACAGAGGGATTCATCCACAATGGGGGTTTATAGTGAGGTATGAAATGTTAGAAAGGGGTCATATAGAAATGTTAGGAGGGTCTTATAAACAAGCAGTGGTGGTGAGAATTACTGTTGGGGGCTGTAAATTGGCACAGTAATGTGCATACGGCATTATAAGACTTTATTTAGATTGAGCCAATAAAGACTACTATATTAGACAAGTTTGTGAGTCCAATCTGAAGTCTGGGAGAAGGAGAGGTTGTGTACAAGATATCGCCAGGTTTTGGGCCTCGAAAGAAGAGCGTGTAGCGTAATACGCTCACTTCTGCACAGAGAATGAGTGTATTTAACACTTGCGCCTGTTCAGAAATGGAGCGTATTTGCGCAGGCACCACTCGTTCGCACAAGCCGGAGGAATCACCGCACCTGATATAAAAGGATACATTGCCTAACATGGTGGCTGTGATTGCAGGTATGCGCTGCACTAAGTGCATTTCCGTGCGGGCAGATATGCGTGCTTCCACACCTCCCATAGACCTCTGTGGGGCTTTTTGGTTCGCAAACATGCACAAGATAAGGCAGGTCCTATTATTTTGCACCCACAGAAAAACAGGAGCAAAAAAAGAAAAGAAAGGGGGTAAAAAGCCCATTGAAATCAATGGGTTCCATTCTCCACGTATCACACTCATCTGTTTAAGCCCTTATATAAGGAGACCATACATCTTCATTTAGGTCAGACAGTCCCGCTTTGTGACCTTTTGTCCAGCTTTCCCAGGGTCGGGACATGGGGTCACCATTTCAAGACGTGGGATCCCCATTAAAGTGATTAGCAGCCAGGGTGCTGCAGCTACACAGCTGGTAATCACTGACTGGCACCGCTGCCAGATACAAACACTGATGGCAGTGTGTGCATCTGGGATCCTCTTCCGCTACTCCCCTAACTTCCAGGGAGTGCTAACACTGGAAGCCTTGGGAGCAGATAAGGGGGAGTGCCGCATAGTGAAAAATCAGCTGCAAGTACGAGGCTAATTTCTAGATTTTGACTGCCTTTTGCATGAAGAAATGCTGCAGAATTTGCTCCCCATCTTTTTTTAAATGGCTTTGTACTTTTTACAACAAAGGAGGTAAAAAAAAAAAGAAAAAAAATCATACGTTGTGATAAGCCACGCCCCTGATCACACCCCTTTGACCCTGAGAAAATCTGGTCACCCTACATGCCTACTGTGAAGCTTCTTAAGCCCCAATGCAAACTCTGTGACAAGGCTCCCAGCTATGTCATTTATGACAGTGGTCTCATGTGGCATAAAGGGATCATTTGGTTCCCCTCATGTTTCCAAGTCCAAGTGCAAACTCTGTACCCCCTGTAGCTTGGATATGAAGATTCACATTTGCAATATCCAAGGGGTTGGACAAAAATATGGAAACACTGTACACAGTGCATACCTTAAATTACATGGAATTATAAAATGATGGTTCCATTCTTAGATCTGATGTTGAAAGGTAATAATGAAACAGGGAGAATTGAAATGGAATTATATAGAAAACCAACGTCTGGTAACACGATTCTACATGCCACTAGTGGGCATCCTAATAACACAGTAAGGGCTTATTCAGACTACGGTATATCGGCCAGGTTTTCATGCCCGGCCGATATACGGTGTCCCTCTCTGCAGGGGAAGGAGGCTAGAAGAGCCGGGAGCAGTGCACTGAGCTCACGCCCCTTCTCTGCCTCTTGACGCTATTTGCAATGGGAGGGGGCAGGACGCAGGCAGAGCTGAGACCTGGAACTTAGCTCCGCCCCCACCCCTGAAGTCGCCCTTAAAGTGATACCCACAAGGGAATTTATAAGGGCAAAAAGACTTTGTAGTGACCCAGTAAGTTATGACGCAGAAAAAAAAAAAGAAATATACCGTAGGTTGCAAGACCAAGGATACAAATAATCTATCTTTAACAGAACTGGTAAAAAAGTAGATATGATGGAAAGGGAAAAACTACTGGAGAATAAGAAAGGAATTCTGTCTTGGAAAAAGAGAAAGGCCTCAGTGTTCCCAACAGCCTACATACAACCGTGATTTTATAACATCAAAAAAGCTTTTTTTATATAGGTTCTTGCTAATCTTAAAACAAGATGAGATTATAAATGATAATCAATGTTTGTGGCGAAGAGAAATCAAAATGTAGGTAACATTCTATCACCCAGGTTATATGTATCAAATATAGAAAACATCTCACTTGTTGACATTTAAGTGTTTGTTTAGATGTGGGAACTCTTGTTGCAGTGTGTGGCATTTGGGTTTGAGAAAGGAGAGATTTCCCAATAGTGAAGGGATAAAGAGTCTAAAATTAATAGCTTCATAAACTGTAGTTGTGAAAATATAGTGTTTGTCATTACATGTACTACGTGTGGGATATACTATGTGGGCTGCATTACGAGAAAGATCAGGACACGCATTGCAAAACATGGGAGACAGATGAAAAATTCCAACCCGAGTGGCTCAGGAGCGGCCGGACATTTCTTGGAGGTACACTCAGGTAACATGGAGAGTTTGGCATTTTTTTTGGCATTGAAAAGGTTAATAGCCCCAGAAAGTGCAGAATAAGTAAAGAGATGGTCCCTAATAGAGAAGCCTATTGGATTCTAACACTGAGCACCAGATTCCCAGCAGGAATGAATACAAAGACAGATTTCATATATATTTTTTAAATTCGTCCAATTTTTACATGAAATTAAATATTCTTTGAAAGACCCATGAAATTCATTGCAGCTAGAGCTGGTCATGTGATGAAATAGACTGGAATGAATTGAATATGATAAAAAGAACGAATAAATGATAAATAAAATATATAGAGATAAACAATATGGAAAAACAAAATCCGGTATTTAAATTTAATAATAATAATAATTAAATAATTCAAAAACCAAGTTTTTCTATGACAACATAGTAGGAGACTTGAGACCGGGTAAAAAATGTCACCTCCTAAATAGGGAAAAGGATCTGAGAATAACTGTTCCAATAGAAAGATGCTTGTTCTCTTTCAGACAAGCAAAACAAGCTACTAATTGTGCTAAAATATTAGAAACTCACTTAATAGTTTTAACAAGATGGTATTTTACACCCTTACGAGTAAGAAACAGACGCTTCATTCCAGACGCCCTATGTTGGAGAGGCTGTGGACAAGAGGGATACCTTTTGCATATATTCTGGTCATGCCCGCTAATTTCATCTTCATCTTTTATTCTCCACGATAAATACATTTTCAGAAACTAGTATCCCAAAGCTCCCGGGTACAGCCCTCCTTCCTCTAGATTTATAAATAAATAAACCTATGGCTGCACAGCCAATAAACAGCAAGCTGCAATGTCCTGTGTTCTCTGACACCTTTCTATCAGACCCAATATTTTTCAGCAATTTTACCTACAGTAGCTGCTCTGTAGATCAGACTAAGGCCGCCTGCAGACGAGCGGGTCAGATCCGGCAGCGAGAAATCTCGCCGCGCGATCCGACCCCAGAGCCTGCAGGGACGAGTGCGTACTCACCCGCGCCTGGCGGCCCCGGCTCTTTGATGTGCCGGCTGCCGCGCACCTGGCGCATGCGCAGACCGGAGCCGGCGGCCAGGTGAGTGCGTGCCCCGCAGAAAATTAGAACATGCCGCGGTTTGTTTGCCGCGCGACATTTCGCGCGGCCAAACCGCGACCGTCTGCATAGGAGTGCGTATTGTAATGCACTCCTATGCAGACTTTCAGCGGCGGAAATCCCGTGGGAAATCCCGCGGCGGAATTTCCGCTCGTGTGCAGGCGGCCTATATAGGCAAGCCTTCACTCGCAACCTGCATCAGGAGGCCTTTGCCATTCATGATCCTGTTGGAGATTCATTAGCTGTCCTTCTTTAGACCATTTTTGATAGGTACTAGGCATTACATACTGGGAACACCCCACTGGGCCTGCCATTTTGGACATTCTGTGACATTCTGGGACATTCTATTCATGAATGAATAGCTAAGAGCTATCTGCCATTGGCTGAGCGCTCCGCCAATATCTAAGCAGTAGCTGCTATTGGCTGAAGCCCTCAGCCAATCTGCACAGCCCTTTCAGGAGGCGGGGATTTTTAAATCCCCGTCTGCTGAAAGAGTTCAGTAGCAGTGCCGGGGAGCCAGCCGGAGGATGCGGCTGACAGCAGGAGAGGTGAGTAACTTTCTTATTATTTTTTTAACCACTTTTTTATGATTATCGGGGAAGGGCTTATATTTCAAGCCCTTCTCCGATAATCATTCTGTAGGGCTTGTCAGAAACCACTGCTTTCAATGGGATCGGCAGCAGTGCCGATCCCATTGAAAGCATTGGGATAGCATGCCGCGGACTTCTGCCGCAGCTGTCACAGCTGTGGCAGAAGTCCGCGACATTCTCCATATCTTTTCAATGGGGCTAGCGCTGCTGCCACTGGCCCCATTAAAAAGACTGTCTCTCGCACTGCTCTGTGAGAGTTTTCACTTACTCTCGTAGCACAGTGGAGAAAAAAACGCCGGTGGGTGGGAACCCTTAGAATTGAGGAAAAAAATTCCATCTTGGTTTCATCAGACCAGGGAATCTTGTTTCTCACAGTCCAAGAGTCCTTCAGATGCTTTTTGGTAAACTCCAGGTGGCTTTCATTTGTCTTTTAATGAGGAGAGATTTCTTTCTGTCTACTCTGCCATAAAGCCCAGATTGGTGGAATGCTGCAGTGATGGTTGACCTTCTGGATGTTTTCCCCATTTGCACATCGGATCTTTGGAGCTCAGCCAAAGTGAGCATAGGATTCTTGATCACCTCTTACCAGGACCCTTCTCCCCCGATTACTTAGTTTGGTGAATTGGCAGCTCTAAGAAGAGTCCTGGTTGTTCCAAACGTTTTCCATTTAAGAATTATGGCAGCCGCTGTGCTATTGGGAACGTTCAGTGCAGATTTTTTTTTAGTGGCCTTCTCCAGACCTGTGTCCACACAATCCTGTCTCTGAGTTCTACAAGCAGTTATTTTCTACTCATGGCTTATACGATGCATATCAGAGCCTCGTATTGGCTCTGATATGCATCATGAGCTGTGAGACCTTATATAGACAGGGGGTGTCTTTTACTTTGCGCAAGGCAACAACATAACAAAATGTAATAATGGTGAAAGAGTCTGAATGCTTTTCAAATGCATTTCTCAGCTGTTCACAGTGGCCATTGTCAGGTGATCATCAATGTTATTCACTGTCAGTGGTTTTAGTGTTATAGCTGATCAATGTATGCTGTACTTCTCTTTCATAAGTAGGTACATTTTAGGTCTTTGAGGAAGGTGGGTGACAAACATTATTGTAGGTATTATGGAAGCCATATTAGTTGTCACTCGTATCTTCTAATCTTACAAAAGTAGGTGTCAAATTTGTTTTTAAAGTTCTATTCAGCCATTTCATAATGACACAAAAGATCAACTAAAACTTATTCTGAAGCACAAAGGTTCTTTGAGGTCTATATGGTAAGCCAACATTGGCAAACATACCCCGGTTTTAACTCTGATTGTCGTCTCACAGCCGAGTATGGGACAGAGATGGTGCAGGCCTTCATCAGTGCCTCCAGTACCTCATCACGGAGCATGCTGACTCTCACAGCAATCATGGAGAAATAGGTTATCTTGTCAGATCTCCTTTTAGCATAGAAGCCATCAGGAAGAACCTTGTACCAAGGAGGAAATCAACATCAAATATACTGTATTTATGAAAATATCACACATTAGATTATCATATACTCCCCCTGTTGTACAGTGTGCCACATTCATCAATAATGCAAGATCTGGAACAGCACATACACCACGTGGGCTGGTGTCACATCATCTGCGCCGGAAATTCCCCTTATCAGTCTTAACGTCACTTACAATCTTGTTAACGCTGTCAGATGTGTTCAACTCTGTGCTAAAATATGCCCTCCTATAGTAGAACCAAGTCAGCCTATAAACATATAATTCTTCCTTTGTCAATCAGAAAGCTGAGCTACTGGTAGCTCAGCAATGATGCATTTGGTAACCCTGGTCCTTCTGAGTCAAGAGGACCTAACGTGGTCGAGCGCGTCATCGGGACTCAAGAATGCTGAGGAAAAAAGATCAGGTAACGCGCCCATTACCTGAGTAATTACATGATTCTGGAGGAGGCTGAATGAGCAGCTTCGTGGGCTAGGCAATGAGTAGTGGGAGGCACCCACAGAAAATCCATAATGGTGCTACATAGACTGAGGCTCATCAACACAAAGGGACTGGAGTGGACGTCAATGCAGTCAAGAAATGTCAAAAGAGGTACACAGACATTATCCTGGCTGGTGTAGTTAAAGGCTCATTGGCCCTGTGGCAGATTTTCAGCTTGGAGACAGCGGGGAGCATTTACATAAGTCTTTATAACATGGTGGGCTTAGATACAGTGTATCAACACTAGCACACATCTAAATAATGTGGTCACAAAATAATAGATACCAGTTCTATACAGTCATAGTGAGTACCGTGCAGTTACCTCCAGTGACTCATATTCCTCTGACTAGTGGTGTTCACTTTTGCCTTTCTTCTCTATTTGGGCCCAAGACTGCCATGGCAATTTTTTTCTAGCTGTAATTCATTTCTACACCCTCTAACCATCCTGCTGCTCCTCCTGCTCCTCTCAATGACATCTACATAGCAATAGTACCTCCCTTTCGCCCCAACAAAGTTAATAGTACCCCCATAAGGTATTGGTGACACCATTGTATACTAGTAGGTAATATCGCCACCTTTGTGCCCCCCATAATGTAACAGTGCAACCATAAAGCAATAATGCCTCCTTGTGTCCTTATAATGTAATAGTTCCCCTACAAAGTAAAAGTGTTCCTTTGTGCCCCCATAATGTAATAGTGCTCCCTTTTTTGACCCATAAGGTAATAGTGATCCCTTTATGCCCCATGTAGTGGCCTAGAGTTGGGGTAGGTGTATGTCTGTCTTGCATAAACTGTTTTGTGTACATGTGTCTTATGCACGTGCTAATAAACTGTCTTATGTCTTGTCACCCCATTCCCCCCCTTAATCTGTGAGTTGTAGTTAGTCTTGCAAGGAGGGAGGAGTTAGAGGAAAGCAGGGGGGGGGGGAGAGGGAGAGAAGAGAGTCGAGATGCAGTCGGTGGAGGTTGGTGGAGTCCTGGGCCGTCTGTGTGTTCTAGAAATAGGGTCATGGGGAAGTAACCAGACTCTCACTGGACTTTCTACTGACTCGAAAGTGGAGGAGCCTACACTGCCATGGAGACCTCAAGGAGTAGAGTACTAAAAAGGAAAGAGAACTTGTGGACATTTTGTTTCTTTTTGGTTGGCACTGCTACAAAACGTTTAGGTAGAAAAGGGATTTTTTTTCTTCTTAAACTAATAAGAAATAAATAATCCTAGTATAGAAATATATATTTCACTTGTTCTTTGCTGGGACTCTAGAAATTTAATTTTATGTAAAGATAAAATTTTGCACCCTTTTCTGTCTTAGTGTTAGAGCCAGTGTGGAATAATGTTTTGGGCTTTGGGGAGAAGAACAATGTATGGGCCCCATAGCGAATGCTGAAGTATCCTGGTATCTCGGTTCAGCACAAAAAAAGAAAAAAAAGACTGGCCAGTCCTCATTTCAATACGTGCTGTCATAGATAACGTCTGACACTGGAAGTGGGATCCTTGGAAATCAAACCAGGAAGGGTTACCGGGTTAGCTGGAGGGGGAAGTTCATTGTTGTTCTGCCATGCTGACATCATGTCTAGGTTAGAGTTGTTTCTAGTCTTCAGCTTAGTCTTCATAGGAGTTAGTAGACACTCATTTTACTAGGTAGCTAGAAGTCTAAGGTAATGGGGTAGTACACTTGTGAATCCCTGCTCCGGACCTGCATTCGCTCTATTTTCAGAGGACATCGGGGTTGGCTTCTTTTAAGTAGGGGGGAGCTGTGGGGGCCCAGAGTTGGGGTGTTTTTAGTGTAGATGTATGTCTGTCTTGCGTAAACTGTTTTGTGTATATGCGTCTTATGCGTGTGCTAATAAGCTGTCTTATGTTTTGTTGACCCTTTCCCCCCTTCCTTAATCTGTGAGTTGCAGTTAGTCTTGCAAGGAGGGAGGAGTTAGGAGGAGGCAGAGTAAGAGAAAAGGACAGAACAAAGTCGAGATGTAGTCGGTGGAGGAGGACGTGTCAGTGTGAAGCTGAAGCTGACGTATGCTTCTGCCTCCACAGAACCGTGGGCTTCTCTCAAACTCCTTGAGACATACAAAAATGGGACTAAATCTTTAAGCAATAGCATGTAGAAGTGTCAGCTGAGAAGTGTAGCTGAACATCAAGAGAAAGAAACAGCAGTGTTGAGGACCTCACTGCATCGGGAAAGTATCCCTGAGGATCGTCTAATCAGATAACTTGGATTAAAAACACCTAGGAACCAAGAAGATAAGTACAAAGGAAGCCTGCTAAAAGTGTTGTGTCTGAACTGTCATCTTGCTGTACTCTTGGAAAATCAAGGTTGGATTCCGTGTGTAAAGGAAACATTTACCTCTGGTTTTGAAGATTAACTTTGTGGACTCTGTTATTTGCTGACGAGTAACTTTCTATGGGAAAAGAGGTACTGGCATCACATGACAAAACTGTTAAAATTGATTACCATCATTTATACATTTTTTGCCTGTTCTGTTTTTTGCACCTGCATGCGACCGAGCTAGGCCCTTGTCACCATTGCCAGGGGGAGAGCATAGAGCCACCTGTGATAACCATCTTGAGAACATACCCGTGTTCTCCTCCGCAACGGCATGCCTCAGGTTCAGACGCCGTACCCCATAAAGGTAGTAGGACCCATTTTTAACCCATTGCTAAAAAAAATTTCCTGTTTTTAAGTGTGTGCTCTGAGATTATGGAATTACATACTTGTTATTTACTTCACATTTTGCTTTGTACCTGTTGCAGATAAAACTGTTGTTGATTATTCATCCATATTTCTGATACAAAGAACCACATGACTAATGGCATACCAATAATGCCAGCATACCACGCAGTTACTGTAGGACCCCTTATGATTGGGGTATGGGGATAAATGGCCTGGCCCCCTGTGCCACCCGATGACATACCGGCCCCCTTAAGTCACACTGCTGCTGGACAATGCATGCCTCCGTGCAGTGTTTAGCCTGAGTCTTTTCCCCGTCCATACTTAGAGCAAGACATGTAGGCAGTGTGGGGCTACGGACTTCTGGAGTTGAATGATGTCTGGCAGTAGTGATAAAGTTGTTCTGCTGCTGTGGCCAGTAGGGAGGGGGACACAGAAAGCATTTTATAAATTTGAGGGGCTCAGAGGGCACATTATTAATTTGTGAGTCCACAGAATGGGTGCTATTAATCTGTGGGGCACTATTACTTAGTGAGGCCCCTGGAAGGATTAATAGTGTGCAGAAACTAGTTGTGGCTGAATGAATGCTAATGGTGGTCTAGGCCCAGATAGAGAAGAAAAGGAACTACAGAGGAGACGAATTGAAGAAGACATCACTTGTGATCAATGGAGGTAACTGCACTGCAATCACTATCACTGTATAGATCTGGCATGCTAGAGCTGAGCCACTGTATCTAAACCCCCTGTATTATAAAAGGGGTCTTCTAAATATGCTGTCTCATATATATCACACGTACAGGGGTACCTGAGAGTATCTGCTTAGCACGTTTTCCTTTGGGATTTGAATATTGCTCATCAGGAGGTATCCGTTGTCAAGGTTCTTAAAAGCCATCTTGGGCCCAATGTCTCCAACGGATATTCCTGAAAAGAGGTTACATGATGAATTCTGATTTATTATAAACAGAAACGTAATATCACAGCATTTATATCAATTGTCCAAGTGTAAAGCAGAAAGTATTAGCTGGTGTATATGTGTACAACTAAGGGCACTCTCATCACACTACGGCCGTACCCCTCTGGAGGAGGATTGCACCGTATCCCACTGTAGAAGTTTGCATATTGGATATTTTGCCCATAGGGTCCTATTGTAAAAATAACACGTATACAGCACAGTATTTGTTTTTTTCTGTATACCTCTCTATGCGTTAGTGAAGTTTACTACATTTTTTGTGGTATACTAAGCATCCAGTGGAGAGCAAAATAATACTTCTAATTAATACTTCTAATTCTCGTTGGGTGAATGGAGCCTTTGAATAAGCCTGAAAAGCTTTTCCCAGCATGCACACTAAGCGCGCATTACTAGCATGATGAAAATATAGTCTTGCTTTGGAGTAATTAGCTGTCTACCATTAGGTAACATAGTATGCTAGGCCCAAAAATGGCTTGTGTCCATCTAATTCACCCCATTACCCCCCACCCTTCCCATTGTTGATCCAGAGGAAGGCAAAGAAACATCAATGAGGTAAAAGCCAATTTTTCTTATTTAAGGGGAAAAAAATTCCTTCCAAACTCCAAGTTTGGCAATCAAAATAATCGCTGGATCACCGGCCCTTCTGATGTAATTAGTGACTATAACATATAATGTTGTAACACTCAAAAAAGGCATCCAGGCCCCTCTTAAACTCCTTTATTGAATTTGCCATTGCCACGTCCTCAGGCAAAGAACCCCCTTCTATGTTGGTGCAGAAAACTTCTTTCCTCTAGACGTAGAGGGCGCCCCCTTGTTACAGTCACAGTCCTGGGTATAAGTAGATGATGAGAGAGATCTCTGTATTGTCCCCTGATATAGTTATACATAATTTTTAAGTCACCCCTCAGCCATCTTTTATCTAAAGTGAATACTTCAAATTTTGATGACCTTGCTGGGTATTGTAGTTTGCCCATTCTGTTTATTACTTTAGTTGCCCTTGTCCAGATCCATTTGCAACCACATTCTATCCTCTCTTGTGTTAATTCCTTTATATAGTTTTGTATCATCTGCAAATATTGCTATTTTACTGTGCAATCCTCTACTAGGTCATTAATACATTTATTGAAAAGAATAGGGTCCAATACTGCCCCCTGTGGTACCCCACTAGCAACAATGACCCAAATGTACCATCAATAACCAGCCTCTGCTCTCTATCACTGACCAGTTACCTACCCTTACTTACACACATTCTCGCCCAGACCAAACATTCTCACTTTATATACCGACCTTTTATGCAGCACAGTATCAAACTCTTTAGAGAAGTCCAGATACACAAGATCCAATGACTCCCGGGTCCAGTCTAGAACTTACCTCCTCATAGAAGCTCATCAGGTTGGTTGGACAGAAGCCGTCTCTCATAAAACTGTGCTGATATGGAGTTATACAGCTATACTTCTTGAGGTAGTCCACGACAGCATGTCTTTGTGACAACTACTATTTCCCTACACAAGAAAGTTACACTTTTAAAGGGAACCTGCCACCTTCAGCACTATAAACTAACTTATGGTGATGTTAGGGCGGTGCTGTATTTATTATACTCTACTGGTCTTGTTTCCTGGTTCCCGTGGTGCCCGCCGCTGAAGGCTACACTCCGGCTTTTTAGAGTTCTGTGCGCTTGCTCTGTTATAAAATCTATGGGCACCCACACGACTCTGAAAAGAGTCAAATTTTCAGCCGCCACTCAGACTTTAGTGACGGGAACCAGGAAATGGTTAAATATAAAAACCTTACAGGACCTGGCTTCCTGTCACCTCACCTAGCAGCACCATAAGTTACTTTATGGTGCTTTAGGAAGGTGACAGGTTCCCTTTAAGAGGACCTACCACCACTACTATTATTTTTGCTTCAGTAAATAATTACACTTTCTGGAGCATATTTTCTTATAGCTCTACATTGTAGCGATTCTCTGCTAGGCCTCCTGGACATGTCTGAATAAATTGTCGACTGGTTGTTACTATTCCTTTTGTCAATGGGGTGTGTCCACATATACAACTTTCATCACTGATTGGACAAGTGTCACTTTGCAGGGATACGCCCCTTTGACAAAGCGAATGGTAACAGCCATTGTCTTCATTTCTTCTTACTTTTCCCACAGAATCAAAGGAACAGAACAAAGTTCTAGGAAGAAAAACTCCAGATTTGTTATTTTACAGGGAATGCAAGATATGGAAGAGGTCTGAAGATGTAGAACAGCAGATTTTTGTCTGCATTACATGCTAATGGACAGCCTGTCCCCAAACATCAGCACTTCAGGTAATAAGGAATTGAGCTTGTTGGATTTCAATATGCCCGGCCGTTGGCTCCCAGGAGATAAGCCATTGCCAGGGATGTTGTTTAGGAATGGTTTTTCCCATTCTGCTTGCTGAAAAAAACCTTGTACAATTGTCTGATTTTGGCATGCGTACGTATGTGGGAGCCACAAGAGACACCTGTAGGCCAAATGAGTATTCGGCCAACAGCTCTCTTATCTATGCTATTTTACCAAAAGTATTTGGATCGTGTCTTATGTCAGCCATAGTTTGTTTTGCTGAACATGCTTCAATCTAAGGAACTTACAAAGTTTACACGTGGTGTCATTCTTGATTGTCATATTAGTGAACTATTGGTTTGTGACAATTCCACTACCACCCAGACACCAGCTCAAATGGGAATTACGTGGTCACAAGGTGGAGGAAAGAGGGATGTACCATGCCTAAACAAAGAACCCCAGACAACCCAAAATATTAACCAAAAAGGACAAACGACACCTGAGAGGGTCCGGTCACAGAAATCCCTTATCTACTGAGAATATGCAAGCAAGTAGAAACCAAGTTAGTGTCAGCATTGTCCGACAGGGACTGGCTGCTATTGGATACACCAGTGATGCAGCTGTACATAAGGCATCCATGAGAAAGCCATCACAGTTCTTGTCAGATGTCAAAATACCTTTGGTAGGATAGAATATACAGCCAGCTTTATTTTGGTTAGATTGATGGCCTTCCACCACATTTCCTGTATGATCATGAAAATACCCCCATTGTACAAGCCACGACTGTCCTGCACAGAGCACTGTGCCAAGTCCCACTGGAAACCTTTATTATGTATTACAATGCCAACTCTGACCCAGGCCTTAGTGCCCCATATCAGTGCCCAATTTCACTTATGGTCTTATGTCTGAATGGACATGAACATCTGCAGCTATGTTCTAAAATCTAATGGAAATCATCCATAGAAAGGAAGATTATAGCAGCAAAAGGGAATCAAGTCCACATTAGTGCTCATGATTTCGGAATGAGATATTGAATAAGGATATCTATGAATCGGGTTTAGTTGTTCATATACATAAGGTCTAGTGAACTGAGATTGTTACCTGGCAGTGGAGAGTGGTCCTTCAGACTTCGCATCTGGACTATAAATGGATGTATGTCGTACTTGTGTCCATTGTTGTATAGCTGGGCTAGGACCACAGCATGTGTGCTGGTTTTTCCTACTGTTCAGATCAAAAATGCAGAAATTACCATCTGGGCATGTGTGGAACATTTTATATTACAGACATCAAGAACTGGAGTGCAAAAAAAAGAAATGACTTACACCCTCCTGGCCACCACTTTGTTGCTGGTATCTGTGGAGTATCTATTATAAATTCCTGGGTGATAGGATCAAAGGTGGCTGTGGTCCCTAAACCCCGCAGATATGTTCCTGCAGATACAGAGCATAACAAAAATGCATCTAATTTGCCCTAAGCAGCTTTGCGGTTTACAAAAACACTTCTATTACTATTGACAAATTGTTGGCTTTTCTCTATTTTTTTGGCATTACTTGGATTAATAAGATAAGGGTATAAAGTTCGGCCTTTCAAGAGCCTGATTATTAGGGAACCTACATCTGGGACTCAGTGACATGGCTGAGACTAGACCCCTCAGCCTATGGGGCGCACAAGCCTTCCTCACTACACTGACACTTCCTGACCTGCAACTTCTACACACCACTGTATATGGACAACGCAGTCTTAGGCTAACTTCATAATGGAGAGAATCCCGCTCCTATATCACGCTCGCCATCCATATGATTTTCCAGAGGATGTGAGGTGTTTGCATGTCAAAACAGCCTCGCATCACTATGGGGGTGAAGGGCACTCCCCCCCCCCCCCCCCCCCCCCGCGGCTGTTTGCAGAGTTTCTCCAATTGTTTTCAATGGAAAACCTTGCATTGCAAATGGTGCGATGCTGCCGCTGGTCCCATTGAAAATAATGGGCGGTGCGATGCAAGAGCACGCACAAGATAGTACATGTCGCAATTTGTTTCCAGCATCACATAACAATGCAATGTGGGGGGAAAAAATCACTCATGGGTGTGATGGCATTAAAAAAAGCGGTTCACATTTGTGTGAGATTTAAGCGTCTATCAACGCACAAATCTTGCACAATTTTCTTGCCCGTGTGAAGCCAGCCTAAGTAGGGTTGGCACCCAGCTAGTAAACGACTGGTCTAGCCACTAAATATATCTGAAGGTCGGTGCTGGTAATAATTTTTTTCCAGCAATGATAGTTGCCTTTAAATAATGATTAGGTTGCTATGGCCAAGTGTCCTCCACTGCCACGCCTGCAATATGGGAGATGTCTGTGGCTGGTGCCTCATTATGGGGCCATCATCAGTTTTCACACAATTCAAGAGGCTTTGGATTCTTAGAGCATAGTGCTATAATATAAGAATGGTAACAGCCAGCTGTGAGTTTATTCATTGGCTACTGTTGTTGGGTTAAAAAAACGTGGCAACCAGAGGCGTAACTTGAATCTTCTGGGCCGCAATGCAAAATCTGTAACAGGGCCCCCAACTATAATGCTTTATTCATAGTACTGGGCTCCCTATGTGGAGAAGAGAGGCCTTATGGGCCCCTTAAGGCTCCTGGGCCCGGGTGCAACCGCATCCCCTGCATCCCCTATAGTTGCGCCCCTGGTGACAACCACAAGTCTAAGGGTACTTTTAGATGGGACAACTGCTGGGAGCTTAAGCGCCTGACAGTTGTCAGTATGACTATCGCTTTTGTGCATTCACACTGGAGTGATAGTCGTTCAATGAATGGAGGTTGAGCGCACCATAGATTTCTTACCTCCATTCACTGTGATCAGGCAGTCACTCAAAGATGAACGACTGCCTGTTTACAAGTGAGAACTTGCTCACTGTCTATATAAGAGGGATCTTCTGATCCACTGGGCATGAACCTTGTGTAAAAAAGGTTCAAACAAATGTGTTGTGGAAAGGTTTGCAGTTTTTCAATGCAAAGTGTGAAAAATGCAGCAAGTTTGAACATAATCAAGGGGAAAATTCCCATGAAGAAGTTGCCAAAATTTTATACTAGAATCAGAAGGTCAGACATGGTAGATACTTTCTGTCTTCTGCATCTGATATGAAACTCAAAATCTTCACATCTCGCCTTGCTTGACCCAACAATCTGTAGACCCAGCAAGGTCACTTCATTGCTGGCAGTGGGCCAAACTCCACTGACTGTAGCCTACGAAGCTCGGTACTTGATTAGATTGGAGTACTCTCTGCTTAATAATTGCAATGGAAATCTACATATTCCCTTTTAATTACTGCATCAGCCATCCCTTTAACATCATATATACATAGATATGGATAAATAACCTGGAAATATATTTAACCTCCCGTCCATTTTCATCCCATCCCATTTCCTCGATTTTCCTCCGCATGTGTAAAGTGTTCCTGACGGCTCCTTCATAACTCTCCAAGAGGGTCTTGAAGTACATGTATTCTGGGCGAAGACGGGGTCCTTGATAACGAGGCTCACTGAGGAAATTAGAGCAGGTAGGTACATCTGTTATCATTTATATAATGTGCAAACAGGGGAGAACAAATACAAGAAACAAACATACAAAAAACACTGTTACATGAAGTAAGCGATCGATGGAAACAGTTGGGGTAAGGGTCCCACTCCAACGAGCTTACATACTACAGATAATGGGGTGATACAGAAGGTGAAGGGCTCGGTATGGTGAGGTGGAGAGTGAGGGATGCTATACACATAGATGATGGTCAAACTTAAGCCGTGTGGTGGTTGAATCGGTATTACTGCAGGGATTGCAGTCAATAGGACACGAAGCATGTTATTAGGTGGAGTAAAGAAGGGTTTCATTTAGGGAATGTGGTATGCCTACCTGAAGAGGTGCGTTTTTAGAGCACGCTAGAAGTTTTATGTGTCAGGAATTCCCCGGATAGTTTGGGGTAGAGCGTTCCAGAGGACTGGTGCTGCTTTGAAGAAGTCCTGGAGGTGGGAATGAGAGGTTCGAATTAAAGGGGCACTTAATCTGATTTCATTAGTGGAGCAGAGGACGTAGGCTGGGTGGTGGATTGAGATGAGGGGAGCAATAAAGGGCGGCGCGGTGCTATGTAGAGTTTTCTGGATGAAGGTAGTGAGTTTGAATTGTATTCTGTATTTGATGGGTAGCCAGTGCAGTGACTGGCACAGGGCAGAGGCGTCCAAGAAGCGGCTGTAAAGGAAGATGAGCCTTGCTGCCACACTCAGGATGGATTGGAGTGGGGAGAGTCAGGTGCAGGGGAGGCCGATAAGCAACGAGTTGCAATAATGAAGCCAGGAATGGATGAGGGCAACAGTGAGCATTTTTAAAGTGTCCATGATGAGACAGGAGTGGATTCTTGTGATGTTCTTGAGGTGCAGGTGATACGTTCGGGTGAGAGATTAGATATACGGGGTAAAGGAGAGATCAGAGTCGAAAATGACCCAGAGACAGCAGGCGTGCTGGGAGTTGTGGTTGTGCCACACACTGACGTGGAGATGCCAGGATGAGGTTGGTTAGCAGAGAGCAGAAACACCAGTAGGTTAGTTTTTTTTTTTTTTTTAAACATTAGGTTTTTTTAAATTGAGGATATAATAGACATACATAACATTTCCGCATATGTAGTACAGATCATACACAACAAATTTTGTTTAACAATGTTCTAATGGGTACAGTTATCTTATTAATATATTCCCCCTTTTTTTTTCGGTATAGCATTTAACAAACAAATCGGTATATTTATCTTTGTCCAAATAGTAATGATAGAAAGAGGCAATCTCATTGACTTGTCAGCGGTTCAGACAGATTTCAAACAGTAACCAACTCAACCAGTAAAGAAAAAAAAAGAAAAAAAATACAAATTTGGCATCACATATTTTTCTCATGTCAAGACTTTAAGAATTTTCTCCAGACATCCCAAGACTCCCCATATTTTTTCAATGTATTATTTCTGAACGCTAGCCATTTTTCAAATACACACTGCTCTGCCATACGGTCCTTGAACTCTCCAAATGTTGGGACGATGGGCCCTCTCCAGTATTTAGCAATAATTGTCTTTGCTGTCATTAGAGCATGTCCTATCAGGTATCTGCAATTTGGTGGATAGCTATCAAATTCCACCAACTGTTTGCGGTCCATGTGAAGAATCAGTTGTTTTAAGATCCTCATTGCCTATTATGGGACTGTGTAGACGGACAGCATATGGCTTGCAAATGTCCGAATGGGTCCTACAGCTACACTGAAAGGTCTTGTAGCACTACTGAGTGATTTGTAGGTATTGAATGACAGCTGCAGCCCACATGATTGCATACAACTCAGGCCAGCTTCACACAGGTGATAGGCTATTTTGCGTTGCGAGAGTGAGTGAAAACGCATGAAAATGAAACCAATGATTTCCAATGGTTTTATTCTCATTTGTGATGCTTTCACTGCATACTCACAGCGCTAAGAAAAAGCAGCATTATCGCCCGTTGTTTTTAGTGGGGCTGGCGGGGATGAAGGAATCCTCTGCCGTAGCTGTGATAGAGGTCCATGATGCTATCCATTGCTTTCAATGGGGCTAGCGCTGCTGCAGCCCCATTGAGAGCAATGGGTTGCAGCCAAGCACCGCAGCAATGATTTTCGGGGTAGGGCTTGAAATATAAGCCCTTTCCTGAAAATCCTCTCTAGCTGTAAAAAAAAGTTTAAAAAAAATTAACTCATCTAGAAGCGCCGTCCGTCTGTCTTCTGGAGGCCAGGGATTGAAAAATCCCCACCTCCAGAAAGCGCTGCCCTGATTGACTGAGCGCCATAACCAATCAGGGGCAGCACCCAGCCATCAATGATTGACAGGTGAGCGCTGACTGTGATTGGCTGAGCGCTGTGGGAATCCGCAGAAAATGGAGCATGCTGCGATTTTTTTTCGAGCTCATGCAATCCGCAAATCGGAAAAATGACATTTTCAGGTATTCAATTACCTGCGGATGCCTAATGATTGTCTATGGGCTGACTGAACTGTGGATCGTAAGGGAACTTAATTATCAGCATCTTTTATAAATTTTTCTAATAAGCTGCAATACATCAGTATAGTAGTGTATTAGAAAGCTACCGTGTTTTCCTGAAAAAAAGACACCGTCTTATATTATTTTTGCCCCAAAAGAGGCACAGTGTCTTAATTTTGGGGGAAGGCTTATAATACTCACCTAGTAGACAGCATTTGGGTCCCTCGCGCTGAACTGTAGCAGGCCTCTGTGTACTCCTGAACGCCGACAGAACATTCTCTTCCTGGTGGCGGGGCATGAATACCCCGCCTCCAGCAAACCATTGCTCTGATTGGTTCATCGAACGCCGCGTCAGCCAGTCAGAGCCAGCACTCGATTAACCATTCAATGACATAATTGAATGGCTGTCATTGGTTAATTGAGTGCTGCTTCTGATTGGCTGACATGGCACTCGATCAACCAATCAGAGCAATCGTTTGCTGAAGGCGGGGTACTCAAGCACCGCTACCAGAAAGCGAATGCTCTGTCGGCGTTCAGGAGTACACAGAAGCCTGCAGCAGCACCACAGCCCAATGCAAGGGACCGATACACAGTTTTTTTTTCATGTAGCTTAGCTATGGCTTATTTTGGGGGGAGGTCTTATATTTTTTATTATCGGAGAAACACAGTATAAAGCTCAGCCAAGAGACTGGACTTCATAGGCCACCTGGCAGACCCAGAGGCTGTATTCACCAACCCATCAGGACCTCACGTTCACATCACAGGGGTCCGATAAGTGACAGAGGGAGCCCCCTCCCTCTGTCAGACGTTTAGATGCCGCAATCACACTGACCGTGACTTGCAAAGGGGTTAAGCACTGGAAATCTGAGGTTTCTTCGGTACCTGGTGTTACAATAAGTACCAGGCTGTTATCCGAGCATACAATCCCCCTGGCACAAGAGCCCAGCACCAAACTTCTGATACAGCTGCCGGTGAGTGGTAAGGACAGGGAGGCAAACTCAGGATGACACCGCGCCCACAGTCCATGTTATCTGTGCAGCACCGCTCCTGGAAAAATACTCCTTAGAAAGGCACAAACTCTCTAACGGTCACTCACTCACTCCTGAAGACTTTAACTCTGCATGGCGGACTCATTTCAGTCATTCAGTGGAACTCCTGGGGATATTAGTCCCAGGGAAAAGGCCAAATCTCAGCCTTTTCCATCTTCACCACATGCAGGTTGAAAGTATCTGCATGCAGCCAGACTTCCCTCTCTTGCAGACCAGAACTCCAACAACCACCAAAGAACTCCACAAAACAACTCAGAGCTCTCTCCAGACTCAGAACTTCACTCCTTCTCCCTCAATCATACACCTTGAAAACACATTTATGGGACAAAGTCATATAACAAACAAAAAAAGATACATTTCCAGACATAGTCCAGACAGTAAGCCATTCAGTGCTGCAGCTATGCAATATACTCCGGTATTATTGTATCTTGTTACCACCAGGAAGTAGGGGTGGAGACAAGATTGTGGCTGCTTGACAGGTCGGTGACACCCCCTTGTAGTGATTGGCTGCACGGCATGCTCCCCTCCCTAAGCCTCACAGGTCCTGGCACTGAGGTCTCCTGCAGTAATTCCTCCTATGGGCGGCCAGCACTGCTGTCTGTGGCTGCCCATGTCCCCTTTATGGCCCCACTGTGAGTGTTCCCGGGGCCTGTACAGTGCCACCTGCAGTCCCCTTTACCGGCCCTCGTGCCCCGCTGTTAGTCAATCGGCAGCTGATGCTGTTGGGGAGAAACTTGCGCCTCTCTGTCTGCCGTTAGGCTCCTCATGCTGTGCGGGAGAAGTCAGCCGACAGACGCGTTGCTCTGCTGATGGGAGCGCTGCAGGGCCACCTGATGCAGTGGGGAAAGAAGGCAACGGACAGACCAGCTGGTACATCTCAGCGCCACTGGGCCACCTGATGCAGTGGGGGGGAGGAGGTGGGGAAGGCTGCAGACAGAACCAACAGTCGATGTGAGGGCTGATGAGCGCCGGTGGGGCGGCTCATGCTGTGCTGCAGAAGAGACTGAAGCACCGCTGGGGCAAAGCGCAGGACGCTCGGTGAGTCACCGGGGCTATTGCAGACGGGGACGCAGCTCACAGCCGCCCATAGCGGGTACAAATCAATAGACGCACGCTGCACTGACGGAGGCCAGGAACAGCTGCAGCCTCTTAAATGCTTTTTGCCTGCCGTGGAGGGTTAGCGGTTAGTTTTCCTATTGGCCTTAAATTTTTTAGCTGTAAAGGCTTTCCTCTCTCTTCCACCTCTCTACCGGTCAATACTCACTCTCAAAGGCAGCACTCAGCGCTGCATGGCGATCTCCTCTCATCCGCTCATTCTGTAGAACTTTTAGGGGTAGTAGTCCCAAGGTAACTTTTAGGCCATCGCTCAGCCTCCTCCATTATAACACACGCAGACCATTCAGTGTCTGTGGGGGTCCAAATAACTCTGGCTCCTGACAACTTCTCTTGCAAACTCCAACACTGACTTTCCTAAACTCACTCTTTGCAGACTGACTTGCACATAATCTTTGCAAACACCTATATGAAGCATGGTCACATGACTTTCAAACTCACATCATAAAATGATACATTTACAGCAGACAGAGACAGCTCATTTGCAGACATTAACCCTTTCATTCCTGCAAACTCTAATACACATTCTGCTGATTTATTCCCCAATCCAAGACAATGTACAAGACAATACAGACAACATATAGCAGACATTTTGGAGGGGCCCTATTAGTTCTGGGCCACTACACAATCAGATCTCACAACTTATATCCCTAGCACTAGATACAAAATCAGAACTTTGGTCATCACAGCCTGCATCGGCACTTCTCTTTATTTAAGCCCTTTCGATACATGAAGTCTGTTATAGAATTCTATATCATTCCAAATTCCTTTGACAGCTGTAAAATGGTTTTTGTCATTTTGCTCATATTAATAGCTTAGTTAATAATAGCTTAGTTAAGCACAAATCATATACAACGGAGGAGCGGCAGAGTCATTGGTCACAGTTTGATGTCAGTAAATGGTATTTAGGGACCAGACCCCCTGAAGAAATGCAAACCCCAGAACAGATCCCTCTATGACTTCACAGCCCAGATTCTTTCGGTAATGGCGGCTTCGCCAGTGTGGGGGGTCTGGAACGCAGACCGTAATGCGAATGTTGCCTGTATCCAAATTAAGAGGAAATATTATATAGAGTACTCATAGTTGAGAACCATAATGACCCACTATACACAGACTTAGTAAATCAGAATGAATTCTGTTTATTGTTGTACATTGCTAGTTTATATGCAAGTTGGAAAGAAGGCGTTTCCAATACCTAGTTTCATTCTACTTTTGCTGACCAAACCCTCATTCCAACAGATTACAATAGGGCTGTAAATCAAAAGCCTTTTAAACAAAAGGTATCAACAAAGCTGTTTGAACTATACATAAAACAATTACATGTGATAATAAAGGTTGTCTCCTGGCTGGCTGAGTACCTACTTAATCAGAATGTAATCTTAAAGATCCATCAACAATTTGCACATCAAAAGAGGGGACATTGTTTCTACTTTTCACATAGACAAAACTGGTCCAGCCACCTACTGGGAGTCAGCACAAAGTTGGTAAGTTGGTATTCAGTAAGATAGCTGAATAAAATCTAATTAATCATACATTTAGTATTTTAAAATCAATATTCAAATAAACGCTTGAATATACCTTTTTACATATGATTCTATATCCAAATTCTACTAGCAACTTCCGGAATGTTTTACATATAATACATAACATTATATAACCAAATAACTAATGTCACATTTATTACACTGTTTCCTTATCTTTCTTATGTTAGGTTATTGATTAATAATGATTGACCCCTATCATTCCCCCATTTGGACATCAGAGCCACCATTATCTCCTGGTTCTGTCACCCATAGGTGCCGGGTTCCCAGGTAGGAATGGTGCACTCTATGTCCATCAAGATATGAAGACATAATATCAAATATTGCAAGTCAATCAAGTTTACAATACAGTAATCTTAGATTTATCAACATCAATATCGTCATCGTCATATTAGACACTTAAAGGGGTGTAGAAAATCGGCATTCAGTACATTTAGCTATTCATAAAATTATTACCTTAATTGCAATATATATATATATATATTATACTAGTCGGACGATTGCAGAGTAGCTGTTACTTCTGTTGCCTTAATTCGTTGGCATTTCCCGATTTCATTAGAGTCACAAGTAAAATTACAACATTCTTCAGCCAACGCAACACTCCTCACCTAAAACCGAGTTATATTCGTCCAATGTGTATATTCAATGGTATCGCAATGGGAACAATATTCAAATAAATTAAGGAAGGTGTTTTCCTGAACAACATTGTCATCTACTACATCACTATCATTGTGAACTATTGAGCATATGTCTCGAAGAGTCTCTACAGGAGTGGGGACAGATAATAGAAAAGTCCGCAAAATGTCCTCTCCACTCCTGAGGTTGGGCATACACGTGTGGGAAATATTTGCCCATCCAGTCCATCGCTTCTCCATGTGGATCGTTCGTAGTGGTGTTTCCCAATAAGAAGACAGTCCAATAAGACAAATGCAGAAGTCAAAATCAAAATGTCCATTACCTCCCCCACCCAAACAACACCGGGATCCCACCCATCACTTTTCCTCTGGCTCGGGAACTTTCTTGCAGTGGGAGGCATGTATCCACTTTTACAGAAGTAGGCGTTGACAACAGAACTTGGTATGGTCGTCAAACCTTGGGTCCAAGGCCTTTATTACGTGTCTTTTTTTGCGACCACCCAGTCTCCAGGCTGCAAGAAATGAGTCCCCTCTAGATTGTCAGGGTCTGGAATTGGGGAAAACACTAGATCGGGTGTTATTTTCAGTTTACGACATAATTCTTGTACATATTCAATAACCTTATCACACCCCTGCTGTAGGGCCTGTGGATGGTACAGGCCTAATCTTGGCATAGAGCCAAACACTTCTTTTAACTTAAGCATATCATTTCAGTTCTTTCAACTCTGTTAAACTCTGCGGGTGGTATGGAGTGTAAAACGCTTGTTCCACCCCAAGGGCTGACATCACCTCTCGCATCACTTAACCTGTAAATTGTGTACCTCTGTCACTCTCAATTGTCTCTAGTACCCCAAATCTACATACAAGTTCTGACACAAGTTTAGCCACTGTACATTGTGCGGTGGCTTTGAACAGGTCCACGCACACAAGGACGTACTCATACCTGCCTGATTTGGGAAGCTGGATGTAATCGATTTGTAATCTCTGAATAGGATACAGTGGTCACTTCACATGCCTTCACATATGCCTTCGCCAACCTGTCCAACCCTGGAGCATACCATACCTTGTCCATAACAGAAACCATGGCATTCCGAGAGGCATGCACTTTCCCGTGAGCTAGGACGGCGAGGTGGGTGTAGGCAGCCGCTGGTACATCATCTACGTCCCGTAGGACGCCAAATCCCAAATCAACAAGAGTGGTGGGACCAAGATCCAACTTACAGCACAAGGGGTCTTGCGTACTGTCCAGGAGGGCTGCAGCCTTGGCTGCCCTATCCCCTTGTTCTCTGGTGACTGCCCCTGCGTGTGTGCTTTAACCTTTATTATGGCCACCTGTCCTGGCAACATGATAGCTAAATGGGCTTGCCTTGTGCCGTGAGAAAGCTCCTGGACCGCCAGATGGGTCCATAATCGTGTGCAGTACCAAAGACGAGCCTGGAATCAGTGTAGATATTAGTAGTGGTATATTTTTCAATCGTACAGGCCTCAGTTCCTGCGCTGACATGTGTGGCGGCAGTGGCTTTTGTACAAGCATCTCATTCAGTGTGACTACTTCAAAACCTGTTACAAACCTTCCTTCGTCATTCAGGTATCTAGATCCATCCACAAACATTTCAAGGTGGGGGTTTAGGAGGGGTTTGTCAGTGACATGTGCGAACCCAGCTGTCACAATCATGCTGGTGTTCTGCGTCAAAGGCCTCCTCTTCATCATCAGTCAGAGAATTTGCAAAAAGCTGGTCCTCTGTACTTACTCCCCCATTTGAATCAGTGTCACCTAATGGCAATAAGGTGGCCGGATTCAAAGTGGTGCAACGTTGAAATGAGACATTGGATGAAGAGTGTAAATGCAAGTTCCATTTTGACCTGTCTAGCGAGGGACAGATGTCTACGGCTTACCTGTGTCAGGATACCATGTATGTCATGTGGGGTGTAGATCACCATGGTGTGATCTAAGAAGTTTCTCTTTGCTGGCTTTGCAGCCATTCTACTCTGATGGAGGAAACACAAAAGGCTTAGTGATGCATTGAGGTAACTATTTGTGTCAGCAGTACATAAAAGAAAATAAAAACAAATCATCAACATATTACAAGAGGGCGGTGCCCTCGCGAATTGGCCAGGCGTCTAATACCAGTTTCATGAATCTGGTGAACTGGTTTTGGGCTATTCTGTGCCCCTTGTGGCAGCACTATCCAACAGTACTGCTTTCCTCTGGAATTAAATACAAACAAATACAGACAGTCTGTCGAGGTCCATCTGACTGGTAGCCCAAAGGCTCAAAGGAACGACACTAAGAACTTGTTTCTCTGCGTGCGTAAAAGTGAAGACAGGGAGAGGTGTCGCTAGGTCTGCTGCCATCCGACCGAAGGTCGGGTGACTTTCAGACCTGGGGTGTATACGAGCCTCACCGGACGAGTGAAGTTCGATACAACATCCCAAGGATCCCATCATTTCGGTTCCCAATATGCTTTCAGGACTTTCCAGCACAAGGAAGCGCATGAGGCATCGTGACCCTTTAAACATTACCTCTAGTGGTTCAGTTTCTGCCAGCTGAATCGGCATTCCTGAAACCCCTTGCACCAATTACTGCTAGATAATCAAGCTGGTATTCTATTAAAATAGATCAGAACCTTGTTGCAAAAAAAAAAAAAATATATAAAAATTAAATTTAAAAATTTTGAAATTGCTGACCTGCAATACCTGGATCACCTATGTCAGATGTCCAGTTCCTTGTGCTAAGCAATGACTCAGGAATTGGAGTTTGTCTTGGAGGTGGCTTACTATTTGTCAGGACCTGCGGAAAGCTGAGTTTCTGCAGTAGCTATCAAGACAAATACATGAGCCGGATCCACCAAGAGAGCAGTTAGTTTACAAACCTCCTCTGAACTGTCACTTGAGGTCTCAACCCGTACCGATCCATCCAGTGAAAATTTGATGGATGCAGATAAGGCTTGTAAGATATTAGTACAAATAACAGACATGAATTACAACAAGGCAGAATAATCCACAAACATGTATTCATATTGGAATATGATATTCTTTAAGCAAATTCATTATTAATCTGATCCTGCCTGCAATGTCTCATCAAATTTGAGAAGGGAAAAAAAAAAAAAAACTTCCTAACTGCCCAAGCTCCTCACCCCCTCCTTTGTAGACAAAAGAAGGATGAAACATTACCTACTTTTACATTATCTAGCTCCACCCCTTCGATGCTGGTCGTCTGCATGTCTCTCCTACAGAACATTCTCTCAGAGACAGTGCAGTACTAACAGCATTTAGCAGTGATATAGACGTCCAACCAATCACAGAACTGACATTTACACAAAAAGCAAAAAAAAATATATATATATATATCTTAAAATCCCTATGTTCTCTATTTTTAAGACCGTATAATTCACATAATTCATTACAAGTTTCTTATTTCATCAGCGTCTGTCTTCCTTTCTATGACACTGAATTTTATCTCTATGAAACAATAGCTAAGATATTAATAAGCAACTAAAACATTCAGACTTTAAACAGCATTAATTATTAGTAATTACTAGACGTATACTTCTCTCCTAGGCTGGTCTGTGTTGAGGGTGGAGGAAGACCTCTTCCTATTGTTCTTCCCTCCCATCTCCTTACATCACCTAGCTCCACCCCCTGTGGTCTGGCTCAGCGTTTGGTCTTTCTTGCCTCATTTAGTTTCTAGCCACCGGACAGTATACCATATAACACAATCTAACTCTCATACGGGCCCTTCATTAATACACACACATAAAGACAAAAACATTTGCATGTCAGTTACTACTTTTTAAGTGTCAGTACTTCCTCACTTGTCTAAAAGTGTCGGTACTTCCCAACCCTGCTTATTTCCCTCGTCTCTACTACTTCTCTTATGTTTATTTTTATCCCAATCTGTGCCACAATAGTCTTTCACATAATTTTAGATTATAGTTCCCACTGCCTTCCCTGTTTTACATCTGCTTCTATATCACCCTCTGCTCCCTGCATCTCTTTCTTGTCCTCATGCTTCCACTCACTAGCCTAGGATCTAGTGAGCATAGGCATAACCGGTTTGCACCGAGGAGCTCCGCAAGCAGGGCAGCTCTCTCTCCAATCCGGGTTCTGTTGTCCACAATGCCAGCAGGTCCATCCCTCCAGTCCAATGTTTGACCTTGGAGTGGATGACTTGGCATAGGGTGGGGGGGAGGAGACGGTTGGAATTGAGATGAAGGAGGGGGTGAAGGTTGAAGAGGGAACTGACCCCACAATGAGAGAACATTATATACCTGTGCTTTGAATTCTTTTCTCATTTCATTTTTAGCTATTAAACAGTATATATATAATACAACATACTTCCTGTGTAGCCAAATATAACCAATTCTTAATTCACATTTCTTTGCAAAGACAAGTAGGTCTTCTAAAGCCCAGTACTCCCCACCCTTTGAAATGTATCTTATCTTCTATAGAACACAGAAACTTCTCCAGACAAATAGCTGTATAACTGGTTCCACTGCCTGTAAACATCTTCTAAACTGCAAATTCACACTCACTAAAGGGTTTTTTTTTCATTCCTATACGGACTGATAATATGTGAAGTAGAAATTGGGATTGTATTTACTGTACACCAGACTTCCAATAATGAGCGAATTATGTATAGATAAGAAAAACTCTTAGTACCGCGGTTTTTACACGATTCGCTCAGAATAGGCTACCCAATGACAAACACAATACAACTTATGCCCATTTCTACCTACATACTTATATTCACCACTCCAGATAGCAACTATTATTACCGTGCATTGTTAAACCTTCTACCTTTCCTTAACTCATTGACTTGCTTTTTTTTTTCTATAACCTTCAGCTAAAATTGCTTACATCAACTTTACACTCAGGAAAAAAACAAAAAAACCACCCAGTATATATATACTTCATTGTTCTTTTGAACCCCCACAGATGTGAGTGGGGTATAACTTTCTTACACTTAGAAATTAGACATTACAAGAACACTAAGACGTACAACAAAGATTAGTTTACATAACAACAAGACTTACAAGACAAACAATAGTGGTTATTTGTCACATAATTGTCCACAGATTTTGCATGAACTTACTTTATGTCCCAGAGGGACACAAACTATAAGAGGATTCCCTTTCTCTGATAACCCCTTACTGCCGTATCTATACTTGCCTTAATCCATCTGTCTAACATATTTTTATACAACCTTTTGACTATCTCTGAATCTTTTCCCCAAACTTGCTGGTCTAAGACTCCCAAAATTCTAAACACCTTACTACATTCTTCTTCCCACAGCTAACGTGCCTTCTTTGTCTTTTACTATTTCTCTAGCTGATTTCCATATAGGCATACTACTTGCCCTGTACGTTTCCCATATTGTCTGTTCCTTTATCTAAACCGGCATCTCTGATATCTTTCATATGCTTTTTCCCGTACTATTGCCAGAACCCATAGTTAAAGGTTCCCGCTTTTCTAAGTCCTATCTTTCTATATTTTATACGTTTGTCTGCGTACGTCTCCCCCTTCCCTTTCTCTTATGGACTTACCTCTTGATTTACCACTGTTACACAGCATTGAGGATGCATACGGCTTTCCTCAGATAAATCTGGCGGTCCCTTCTGCCAAGTCCGAAACTGGCAGGATAACTATTTATTTTATTTCCCACTATTCATCACTAAGTAAACAGGACCTGATATCACCTAGTAAACTAAGGACCCCTGGTCCCTGGTCCTGGAATAGTTTTACGGACTCCTTAAGGGGGGGTTTAGGGGACTTCTGGTGATATTATAACAGACTCAGTAAAAGCAAATTATGGCTAACATGACACAGACAATCAACATACAGATTTCAACAATTACTACAGGCAACATGGCAATATACACACAAGGGTTCTTCCATCTAGCACGGTTACTAAGAACACCGTAAATAACAGGCAGAAGCGTCCTATATAACATACAGCAACTCACCCCCTGTCGACACGAGGACTGAATGAAGTCAGGAGAGCCCAGAGCTTGAGTGGCAAGTCAAGAGCTTACCGTATACCGGTGTTTTGTAGATCTGGGGTCCCGTGGCCTCTCGTCCGGCTGGTCGGCAGGTAGTGTCGTCAGGTATCGGCTGCAGGTAAGGAGTTAGCTTCTGCCCCACGTTGGGCGCCAAATAAACTGTGGGGGGTCTGGAACGCAGACCGTAATGCGAATGTTGCCTGTATCCAAATTAAGAGGAAATATTATATAGAGTACTCATAGTTGAGAACCATAATGACCCACTATACACAGACTTAGTAAATCAGAATGAATTCTGTTTATTGTTGTACATTGCTAGTTTATATGCAAGTTGGAAAGAAGGCGTTTCCAATACCTAGTTTCATTCTACTTTTGCTGACCAAACCCTCATTCCAACAGATTACAATAGGGCTGTAAATCAAAAGCCTTTTAAACAAAAGGTATCAACAAAGCTGTTTGAACTATACATAAAACAATTACATGTGATAATAAAGGTTGTCTCCTGGCTGGCTGAGTACCTACTTAATCAGAATGTAATCTTAAAGATCCATCAACAATTTGCACATCAAAAGAGGGGACATTGTTTCTACTTTTCACATAGACAAAACTGGTCCAGCCACCTACTGGGAGTCAGCACAAAGTTGGTAAGTTGGTATTCAGTAAGATAGCTGAATAAAATCTAATTAATCATACATTTAGTATTTTAAAATCAATATTCAAATAAACGCTTGAATATACCTTTTTACATATGATTCTATATCCAAATTCTACTAGCAACTTCCGGAATGTTTTACATATAATACATAACATTATATAACCAAATAACTAATGTCACATTTATTACACTGTTTCCTTATCTTTCTTATGTTAGGTTATTGATTAATAATGATTGACCCCTATCACCAGCCACCCGGGACGAACACAATCAAAGCCGCCGTGCAGCCGCCTGGGTAAGTGAGGGGTCGGGGGTGCTGGGGGGGACTTTCTTTGCCCCGGACTTACAATTGGGGTGCCCTGCTGTATTTATGTTGGCCTACCACTGTGCCCTGGGCAGTACCGCAGCGCCCCTGGGGCCAGTTCTGTGGGGATGAGGGGCCAGTTTTCCAGGGCCTGCTGGATGGAGGGATGGATGAGGCTGCATGAATGAATGCATGGATGGATGTGTGTCTATGTGATGATGCATGTATAAGTCTGTGTGGATGCATGGATGGATGGGGCCGCATGGGCGGATGTGTATCTCTGTGAAGATGCATGTATAAGTCTGTGTGGATGCATGGATGGTTGGGGCCGCATGGATGGTTGGGGCCGCATGGGCGGATGTGTGTCTCTGTGATGATGCATTTTTAAGTCTGTGTGGATGCATGGATGGTTGGGGCCACATGGATGATTGGGGCCGCATGGGCGGATGTGTGTCTCTGTGTGGATGCATGGATGGTTGGGGCCGCATGGGCGGATGTGTGTCTCTGTGATGATGAATGTATAAGTCTCTGTGGATGCATGGATGGATGTGTGTGCGTGTGTGCATAAGTGCGTGCGGATGCATGGATGGACGGATGGATGAGGCCGCATGGGCAGATGGATGAGGCCGCATGGGCAGATGTGTGTCTATGTGATGATGCATGTATAAGTCTGTGTGGATGCATGGATGGTTGGGGCTGCATGGATGGTTGGGGCCGCATGGGCGGTTGGGGCCACATGGGCGGATGTGTGTCTCTGTGATGATGCATGTATAAGTCTGTGTGGATGCATGGATGGTTGGGGCCGCATGGGCGGATGTGTGTCTATGTGATGATGCATGTATAATTCTGTGTGGATGCATGGATGGTTGGGGCCGCATGGGCGGATGTGTGTTTATGTGATGATGCATGTATAAGTCTGTGTGGATGCATGGATGGATGAGGCCGCATGGATGGTTGGGGCCGCATGGGCGGATGTGTGTCTATGTGATGATGCATGTATAAGTCTGTGTTGATGCATGGATGGATGAGGCCGCATGGATGGTTGGAGCCGCATGGGCGGATGTGTGTCTCTGTGATGATGCATGTATAAGTCTGTGTGGATGCATGGATGGTTGGGGCCGCATGGGTGGATGTGTGTCTCTGTGATGATGCATGTATAAGTCTGTGTGGATGCATGGATGGATGGGGCCTCATGGGCGGATGGATGAGGCCGTGTGGATGTGTGTGGTTCTGTGTGTCTAGGGATGGATGCATGTATATATGCTGATGGATGGATGTGTCTGTGTATATTTGTCTGTCTATCTGCGGGTGGGTGGGTTGGTTGTTGTAGCTTAGCATCTCGGTTGATCTATGCCTTCTTGTCTTTAAAATGCAGAGTGTATACGTCGGAGCGCATCGGTGGCCAGTGGCGATTCCCGGGTTTGCACTCGTGATCTTCTTCCGAAGTCACTGCAGGAGGGTGAGTATTTGCACCACATTTTCTTTCCCACACACAGCAGATCACAGCCCCTTTAAAACACAAAATCACAATGCCTAGTTGTGTGGTTCCAACTTGCACCACATACTGGAAGAAGGGAGGTGAAAGTGCTTGTCTTCATGTGTTTCCAATGAATATGGAAAAAACAAGACTTTGGCTACAGCAGGCTCCTCACATCTTCGTGGACGTCGAAGAGTGGCTTAAAAAGATTTCCCCAAAAAAAGATTCTTATAGTTATCGGTTGTGCAGCAAACATTTCAAGGAGGATTGCTACATAATAGTCGGCGACCGTAAAAAATTGAATCCCAATGCTGTGCCAAGTATATTCCCAACAGTGTTGGAAATTGAGACCCGAGCTAACCGGTTAGCAAAGAAAGGTGAACCTTCAAGAAAACGCTGAAGAATTGGGGAGACGCAACAGTTGTAAAGTTCAGCCGAAGAAACTTTGAGGGAAGAAACTTCAAGGGAAGAAACTTTGCGTGAAGAATCTACCCTGGATGCATCTAGCGCGGTTCAAGAAATTACCGCCGACGTGTATTTACAAGGTGATGAAACCCAGTATTCAGTGAAGGTTGTGCAGTAGAAGCAAAGGTAATCGTCAATTTCAAAAGACAGTTTGAGGAAAGACGAACCGACACCAAAGCAAGCAATGCAGAAAGGGGTAAATGCAAGGCCTGCCAAGCAGCGGCAAATAAATCGCAACAGAGGACACAACTCCAGTCAAGAAGCATTGGCATCCAATGCAAAGTAATAGAAGCCAGTCCACACCAGAATCCAAGTTTATTTAAAATCCCACAGGGGACTCCGTGCTCTGCAACACCAGTAAATTCCAATATGGGTAATATTGCCGTCCAAGAGAAACCAGAAGAGAGCCCAATTTCAAAAACAGCAAATGAGGCCGATAGAATCAATATGCAACCATCAAGTTGCAATATTGCTTCTACTTTGGAGGAAAGCTTTTCCACTGTTTTTTCGGATGATCCAAACGACTCGACCTTTAGACTCTCGCAAGCATCGGAGAGTTCTGGTAGTGAGGATGTTGCCATTCCTTCTGATTCCGATAACCCCTTGAGCTACCCCTTACCAGAATTTGAAAGCTTAGCTGCAACAGAGATGGACCCATCCGCTGAAGAAAAGTACATGGTTTTCAAAAGCTCCTTGATGGCTTTATTTTCCATGATCCCTTGCCCTTACAGAAAGCAATGCTTTCTGAAACTAATCCATGTCAGGATTTTCCCAAAGGGATCGATGGTAATTGTGAAATCTGTTTGCCAAAGAGGTCACACCTGCAACTTGTGGCGAAGCCAACCCCTCATCCACAATTGTCCGGCGGGGAACATTTTACTTGCTTCCAGTGTCCTTCTGAGTGGATCAAATTTCGCAAAAGTTAGTAATATGCTACAGATTCTGAAACTTCTAGGAATCTCAAAAACAACTTTCTACCACCAACATAACTTATTATTCCCAGTGATAGATAATCATTGGATGCAGCAGAGGGCAAATCTAATTGCACAAATGAAATCAACACCCGTTTCGCTCGAAACTACTGCATTCCGGAAAACACTACTTGAATTGATCGCCGATAAATTAAACGTTCAAATTTTGGCAACTGATCGGCATGTCTCAATCCGTAAGGTAATTCGCCAGGAATTCCCAGAAATAATGCACGAATTTGATGTCTGGCATGTGGCCAAAGCAGTCGGCAAGCAGTTGCTTGTGGCATCCAAAAGCACTCACTGCGCAACCATTGCCCCATGGATATCGAGCCTCAAAAATCATCTGTGGTGGTGTTCGCATACCCATAAAAGAAATCCCGATTTACTGGTAGAGAAATGGAAATCGGCAACAAATCACATAATCGACGTTCACGAGTGGGAGAACAATGCCCAATATCACCGCTGCAGTCACGCACTTCTGGAACCAACCACCGCTTGGTTAGCCCCTGACAGTACAGCACACATCAAAGTCAAAACCGTGGTTCTGAAAACAAGCTTACTGAAAGACATCCGCCATCTTTCCAATTTTTGTCACACTGGCGATTTGGAGATTTATCACGCCAGTGTATTGAAATACAGGCCCAAACGAATTCATTTTTTTTATGACGGAATGGTGGCTAGAACTCAACTTGCTGTTCTAGACCACAATTACAACGTAGGTAGAATTCAAAAGCTCAGAAGAACGCGATCAGAAGACAGGAGCGAGGACCAGAAGTCTTACCCAGTGGAGTACTCAAAAGCACGAAAGGAGTGGATTTTGAAAGCTCTTTATGAGCCGAAGTCCATTGAATTTGTATTTGACATCAATCGTGAGATTATGATGTTCGCTAAAGGTGAGATGTCCATCTCCTGGCATTCAAAATCCTCAGAATTCCCTCAAAATATTGCACCTGTTGTGAAACCCAGTGAAGAGGAATTGGTTCACAAATTTCAAAGTAGATTTCCAAGGTAGTAAAGAAAAAATTTGGGTGGGTATTAAAAAAAAAATCCAAACAAACTTTAACGAAAAATATAGTAAGTAATATTTTTCCATCATGCGCATCTGTCTATTTTTTCATGTGTCTGTCTCTTGTAAATAGGAGAACTCTGTAATTTTCAACGGTTCGTCTGTCTCTTTTATCTGTGTGTCTCTCTATTATTTACGTTGTATTTTGTATAGTTTACATGTGCGTTTCAGTCTTATTTCCATGTGTGTATAGTTTTATTTATTTAAACTTATGCTCGCTTATCCTTATTTTTTCCCTATGCGCTCTATGCCCTTTTGTAAATCGCATTTTTATCCCTTTTTCCTCTTTGCAATCATCTGCATAACATGCCTTTTTTGTATAGAACATATAACTGGTACAATGTGAAATGTTGCCAGTCTCATCCCATAAATCCTACGCTTATTTTTGCGGGTGTTTTTAACAATTTTTAAATTTTCACTACAACATTTTTGATAATTTTGTAAAAACCATTTTTTCGTCCATTACGGTAAAATTTTTTAGTTAGGGACTTTTGTTATTTTTTTAGATAGGTCTCGCAAGAGAATGAGGATCCTTGTCGTGGATTGCGGGCTTACGGTAAAATGACCAAATTAATGACACACGTATTTAAATGTATAGCAATAATATTTATAAAATGTTTTAGCCAAAAAATTGTTAATTTGGTCATTTTATTAACCAATACCTCATTGCAATTTTTTTGGGGGGATGTAAATTATAGTGCTAACACTACATATAAAGTAGGTGCATGTGTTTGTGAATATATATGTGTGTGTGCGTATATATACATACACACATATATATATATATATATATATATATATATATATATACACACATATACACATACACACATATATATATATATATATACACATATACACATACACACATATATATATATATATATATATATATACACACACACATATACACATGCACACACACATATATATACACACACACACACACATATACACATATATATATAGACACACACATATATATATATATATATATATACACATATATACACACATATATATACACACACATATATATACACACGAATACGTATACGCGTAAACATGCCCGCGCGCATACGCGTGTACTCGTACGCGTATACAATTTATATATATATATATAGGTGTGTACATGCATATATACACATATATATATATATATATATATATATATATATATTAGGTGAAAAACGTATTTCTTCTATCACAGCATCGCTGTGGACAGTGCAGGCATTACATTACTTTCTGCTGAGACAATTCAGCATGGACAGCTCCCTGCTATAACGAAGCCTGGCTTCGGTGTGCAGGGGAAATGATCAGCACTGGACAGCTCCCTCCTGCTGAGACACTTCAGCACTGGACAGCTCCCTCCTCCCGAGTAGAGACCTGCAAAGCAATCCACAGATAGATTAGATAGATAGATTAGATAGATAGATAGATAGATAGATAGATAGATAGATAGATAGATAGATAGATAGATAGATAGATAGATAGATAGATAGATAGATAGATATGAGATAGGGATATAGATAGATAGATCCCACTATGTATGTGTGTATATATATACACTAACACACGCACATGTAGTAAAAAAAACCAAACACTGTATTGTCAAAAAAAAAATTATTTCAGTTTATATCATTTTTAACATTTAAAAATCAGTAAAGCATGAAAACAAAAGTGCACAAATTAAAAAATACTAAAAGTTCAATTGAGAGCCAAAATTGCTTTCCGTCAGGTCCATGTAGAATTGGAAACCTGTGTAGTTTCCTTGAGGATCAGGGTAAACTGTCCAGATTGCTTTTATTACACACGATGGTATGGGGATTCTATTGTGTTTCCCCAGGAAACCGTGTATCCAAGCTGTATATGACCGATACGCGCCAACGCGCATCACCCTAAGAAAAAAGGAAAAAGAACTATATTAATTTGGAATACTTATTAAATTTTTTAATGAAGTCTACATTAAAAGAAAAATTTTAAAAAAAGGATGGTGCATTGATAATATCTTATGTTTTTCCATGTTGCCTTTTTCAATCAGTAAACTTTTTTTTTTTTTTTCAATAAACTTTTTCCTTTTTAAAAACTATACTTGCATTGCCCTGTGTGTTTTACAATAAAATTGTAATAAATACCTATTGTTTGTTGTGTCATAATGTCTCCTGGTGAACAGTGCAGATGGTCTGATCGCGTGTTCAAGGTTTTCGCGCACAAGCGCATACTGTGCAAATAGTGGATGCTGTGTTACACATAGGCAGTCTTCTGGTAACATCTGGAGGACAACATTGTGTTCTCTGCAGCAGACACACTCTGACACTGTGGGCATCCTAATGCACTGCCCGCAGTGATACCACTCTGTATTGGCAAGCCTGCCATATGGATCTTGAGTGGATTCCGACGCACCCTCTTCTGGTGCTCCCTGTAGATCATTTTGAAAGCACTGGACACTGCTTATGTCCGCCTGAGCATATAGGGAGTCTGCCAGTTGTTGTTGAACCTAAGAAGGGATTACATATGAAGAATACTGTATAAACACATACACACGTGCGTACGTGTGTGTTTGCATAAACACATACACACGTGCGAACGTGTGTGTTTGCATAAACACATACACACGTGCGTACGTGTGTGTTTGCATAAACACATACACACGTGCGTACGTGTGTGTTTGCATAAACACATACACACGTGCGTACGTGTGTGTTTGCATAAACACATACACACGTGCGTGTGTATATATGCACACACACGTAAGTACGTGTGACTGTATATACACATACACACTCGGGCTCCCCCCTGTTCCCCGCTGCTACACCCCGCTCCGTCAAACCACCCGGCACCCCCCGAATCTTTTCACCCGAGTACGGAAGTACTCGAAAATCGTGGTGCTCGATCGAGTAATTACTCGAAACGAGTAGGTTCACTCATCTCTATTACACACCCATCAGAATTTTTACAATTTTACCACCTACCTCAGTATACTGCCGCCTTTCTGGAACATCCTCATTTTCATCGGAATCAGAAATGTATTCCTGCGAAAAAAAAGATCAACATTACTTTCATTATGTTTTTGGCATGGTTTGCTGCAAAGCCTTATTACTAAACAAATTCTATTTGCAGCAAAGTCTTACCTCTCCAACAGAATCGGATGAAGATTCAATTTCAAATTCAAGGTCTTCCTCCAGGTGGGACATGGTGGCGTGTGATTTTGACTAAATAAATAAAATCAAAGTACAAATAATTAATTGCAGTGCTATAACAGTTATGGAAAATGTAACTATTTCCCATTCCCATCTTACATATGTATATTGTAGGCACAGTGCAGGCAGATTGTTGGATGTAAAACAGACAGATTCCAAGCAGTAAGTAGGCAGATTGTATGCAGATTGTAGGATGGACTACAGACAGATTCCAAGCAGTAAGTAGGCAGATTGCAGTCAGATTGTATGCAGATTGTAGGCAGATTCCAAGCAGTAAGTAGGCAGATTGCAGGCAGATGGTAGGATGGATTACAGACAGATTAAAAGCAGTAAGAAGGCAGATTGTATGCAGATTACAAGCAGTAAGTAGGCAGATTGTATGCAGATTGTAGGATGGATTACAGACAGATTCCAAGCAGTAAGTAGGCAGATTGCAGGCAGATTGTATGCAGATTGTAGGCAGATTACAAGCAGTAAGTAGGCAGATTGCAGGCAGATTGTAGGATGGATTACAGACAGACTACAAGCAGTAAGTAGGCAGATTGTATGCAGATTACAAGCAGTAAGTGGGCAGATTGTATGCAGATTGTAGGATGGATTACAGACAGATTCCAAGCAGTAAGTAGGCAGATTGCAGGCAGATTGTATGCAGATTGTAGGCAGATTACAAGCAGTAAGTAGGCAGATTGTAGGCAGATTGTAGGCAAATTGCAGGTTGGATTACAGACAGATTACAAGCAGTAACTAGGCAGATTGCATGCAGATTGTATGCAGATTACAAGCAGTAAGTAGGCAAATTGTAGGATGAATTACAGACAGATTACAAGCAGTAAGTAGGCAGATTGTATGCAGATTGTAGGCAGATTGTAGGATGCATTACAGACAGATTACAAGCAGTAAGTATGCAGATTGCAGGCAGATTGTAGGATGGATTACAGACAGATTACAGGCAGTAAGTAGGCAGATTGTATGCAGATCGTTTGACGGATTACAGGCAGATTGAAGGCACATTGCAGGCAGATTGCAGGCAGATTGTATGCAGATTGTAGGCAGATTGTAGGATGGATTACAGACAGATTACAAGCAGTAAGTAGGCAGATTGTAGGCAGATTGCAGGCAGATTGTATGCAGATTGTAGAATGGATTACAGACAGATTACAAGCAGTAAGTAGGCAGATTGTATGCAGATTGTATGCAGATTGCAGGATGGAATACAGATAGATTACAAGCAATAAGTAGGCAGATTGTAGACAGATTACAAGCAGTAAATAGGCAGATTGCGGGCAGATTGCAGGCAGATTGTATGCAGATTGTAGGCAGATTGTAGGATGGATTAAAGACAGATTACAAGCAGTAAGTAGGCAGATTGTATGAAGATTGTATGCAGATCGTTTGACGGATTACAGGCAGATTGCAGGCAGATTACAGGCATATTGCAGGCAGATTGTATGCAGATTGTATTCAGATTGTAGACAGATTACAAGCAGTAAGTAGGCAGATTGTATGCAGATTGTAGGATGGATTACAGACAGATTACAAGCAGTAAGTAGGCAGATTGCAGGCAGATTGTATGCAGAGTGTAGGCAGATTGTAGGATGGATTACAGACAGATTACAAGCAGTAAGTAGGCAGATTGTATGCAGATTGTAGGCCTATTGTAGGATGGATTACAGACAGATTACAAGCAGTAAGTAGGGAGATTGTATGCAGATTGCAGGATGGATTACAGACAGATTACAAGCAGTAAGTAGGCAGATTGTATGCAGATTGTAGGATGGATTACAGACAGATTACAAGCAGTAAGTAGGCAGATTGTATGCAGATTGTAGACAGATTACAAGCAGTAAGTAGGCAGATTGCAGGCAGATAGCAGGCAGATTGTATGCAGATTGTAGGCAGATTACAGACAGATTACAAGCAGTAAGAAGGCAGAGTGTAGGCAGATTGTAGGATGGATTACAGACAGATTACACGCAGTAAGTAGGAAGATTGTATGCAGATTGTAGGCAGATTGTGGGATGGATTACAGACAGATTACAAGCAGCAAGGCAGATTGTATGCAGATTGTAGGATGGATTACAGACAGATTACAAGCAGTAAGCAGGCAGATTGTATGCAGATTGTAGACAGATTACAAGCAGTAAATAGGCAGATTGCAGGCAGATTGTATGCAGATTGTAGGATGGATTACAGATTACAAACAGTAAGTAGGCAGATTGTAGGCAGATCATTTGACGGAATACAGGCAGATTGCAGGCAGATTGCAGGCAGATTGTATGCAGATTGTAGACAGATTACAAGCAGTAAGTAGGCAGATTGCAGGCAGATTGTATGAAGATTGTAGGCAGATTGTAGGATGGATTACAGACAGATTACAAGCAGTAAGTAGGCAGATTGTATGCAGATTGTAGGATGGATTACAGACAGATTCCAAGCAGTAAGTAGGCAGATTGTATGCAGATTGTAGGATGGATTACAGACAGATTACAAGCAGTAAATAGACAGATAAAATGTAGATTGTAGACAGATTACAAGCAGTAAGTAGGCAGATTTCAGGCAGATCGTATGCAGATTGTAGGATGGATTACAGACAGATTACAAGCAGTAAGTAGGCAGATTGCATGCAGATCATTTGACGGATTGCAGGCAGATTGCAGGCAGATTACAGGCACATTGCAGGCAGATTGTATGCAGATTGTAGGATGGATTTCAGACAGATTACAAGCAGTAAGTAGGTAGATTGCAGGCAAATTGTATGCAGATTGTAGGATGGATTACAGACAGATTACAAGCAGTAAGTAGGCAGATTGTATGCAGACTGTATGCAGATCGTTTGACGGATTGCAGGCAGATTGCAGGCAGATTACAGGCATATTGCAGGCAGATTGCAGGCAGATTGTATGCAGATTGTAGACATATTACAAGCAGTAAGTAGGCAGATTGCAGGAAGATTGCAGGCAGATTGTATGCAGATTGTAGGATGGATTACAGACAGATTACAAGCAGTAAGTAGGCAGATTGTATGCAGATTGTAGGCAGATTGTAGGATGGATTACAGACAGATTACAAGCAGTAAGTAGGCAGATTGCAGGCAGATTGTAGGATGGATTACAGACAGATTACAAGCAGTAAGTAGGCAGATTGTATGCAGATTGTATGCAGATTGTAGGCAGATTACAAGCAGTAAGTAGGCAGATTGTAGGCAGATTGTAGGCAAATTGCGGGTTGGATTACAGACAGATTACAAGCAGTAACTAGGCAGATTGCATGCAGATTGTATGCAGATTACAAGCAGTAAGTAGGCAAATTGTAGGATGAATTACAGACAGATTACAAGCAGTAAGTAGGCAGATTGTATGCAGATTGTAGGCAGATTGTAGGATGCATTACAGACAGATTACAAGCAGTAAGTATGCAGATTGCAGGCAGATTGTAGGATGGATTACAGACAGATTACAGGCAGTAAGTAGGCAGATTGTATGCAGATCGTTTGACGGATTACAGGCAGATTGAAGGCACATTGCAGGCAGATTGCAGGCAGATTGTATGCAGATTGTAGGCAGATTGTAGGATGGATTACAGACAGATTACAAGCAGTAAGTAGGCAGATTGTAGGCAGATTGCAGGCAGATTGTATGCAGATTGTAGAATGGATTACAGACAGATTACAAGCAGTAAGTAGGCAGATTGTATGCAGATTGTATGCAGATTGCAGGATGGAATACAGATAGATTACAAGCAATAAGTAGGCAGATTGTAGACAGATTACAAGCAGTAAATAGGCAGATTGCGGGCAGATTGCAGGCAGATTGTATGCAGATTGTAGGCAGATTGTAGGATGGATTAAAGACAGATTACAAGCAGTAAGTAGGCAGATTGTATGAAGATTGTATGCAGATCGTTTGACGGATTACAGGCAGATTGCAGGCAGATTACAGGCATATTGCAGGCAGATTGTATGCAGATTGTATTCAGATTGTAGACAGATTACAAGCAGTAAGTAGGCAGATTGTATGCAGATTGTAGGATGGATTACAGACAGATTACAAGCAGTAAGTAGGCAGATTGCAGGCAGATTGTATGCAGAGTGTAGGCAGATTGTAGGATGGATTACAGACAGATTACAAGCAGTAAGTAGGCAGATTGTATGCAGATTGTAGGCCTATTGTAGGATGGATTACAGACAGATTACAAGCAGTAAGTAGGGAGATTGTATGCAGATTGCAGGATGGATTACAGACAGATTACAAGCAGTAAGTAGGCAGATTGTATGCAGATTGTAGGATGGATTACAGACAGATTACAAGCAGTAAGTAGGCAGATTGTATGCAGATTGTAGACAGATTACAAGCAGTAAGTAGGCAGATTGCAGGCAGATAGCAGGCAGATTGTATGCAGATTGTAGGCAGATTACAGACAGATTACAAGCAGTAAGAAGGCAGAGTGTAGGCAGATTGTAGGATGGATTACAGACAGATTACACGCAGTAAGTAGGAAGATTGTATGCAGATTGTAGGCAGATTGTGGGATGGATTACAGACAGATTACAAGCAGCAAGGCAGATTGTATGCAGATTGTAGGATGGATTACAGACAGATTACAAGCAGTAAGCAGGCAGATTGTATGCAGATTGTAGACAGATTACAAGCAGTAAATAGGCAGATTGCAGGCAGATTGTATGCAGATTGTAGGATGGATTACAGATTACAAACAGTAAGTAGGCAGATTGTAGGCAGATCATTTGACGGAATACAGGCAGATTGCAGGCAGATTGCAGGCAGATTGTATGCAGATTGTAGACAGATTACAAGCAGTAAGTAGGCAGATTGCAGGCAGATTGTATGAAGATTGTAGGCAGATTGTAGGATGGATTACAGACAGATTACAAGCAGTAAGTAGGCAGATTGTATGCAGATTGTAGGATGGATTACAGACAGATTCCAAGCAGTAAGTAGGCAGATTGTATGCAGATTGTAGGATGGATTACAGACAGATTACAAGCAGTAAATAGACAGATAAAATGTAGATTGTAGACAGATTACAAGCAGTAAGTAGGCAGATTTCAGGCAGATCGTATGCAGATTGTAGGATGGATTACAGACAGATTACAAGCAGTAAGTAGGCAGATTGCATGCAGATCATTTGACGGATTGCAGGCAGATTGCAGGCAGATTACAGGCACATTGCAGGCAGATTGTATGCAGATTGTAGGATGGATTTCAGACAGATTACAAGCAGTAAGTAGGTAGATTGCAGGCAAATTGTATGCAGATTGTAGGATGGATTACAGACAGATTACAAGCAGTAAGTAGGCAGATTGTATGCAGACTGTATGCAGATCGTTTGACGGATTGCAGGCAGATTGCAGGCAGATTACAGGCATATTGCAGGCAGATTGCAGGCAGATTGTATGCAGATTGTAGACATATTACAAGCAGTAAGTAGGCAGATTGCAGGAAGATTGCAGGCAGATTGTATGCAGATTGTAGGATGGATTACAGACAGATTACAAGCAGTAAGTAGGCAGATTGTATGCAGATTGTAGGCAGATTGTAGGATGGATTACAGACAGATTACAAGCAGTAAGTAGGCAGATTGCAGGCAGATTGTAGGATGGATTACAGACAGATTACAAGCAGTAAGTAGGCAGATTGTATGCAGATTGTAGGCAGATTGTAGGATGGATTACAGACAGATTACAAGCAGTAAGTAGGCAGATTGTATGCAGATTGTAGGATGGATTACAGACAGATTACAAGCAGTAAGTAGGCAGATTGTATGCAGATTGTAGAAAGATTACAAGCAGTAAGTAGGCAGATTGTAGGCAGATTGTAGGCAGATTGTAGGATGGATTATAGACAGATTACAAGCAGTAAGTAGGCAGATTGTAGGCAGATTGTATGCAGATCATTTGACGGAATACAGGCAGATTGCAGGCAGATTACAGGCACATTGCAGGCACATTGCAGGCAGATTGTAGGCAGATTGTAGACAGATTACAAGCAGTAAGTAGACAGATTGCAGGCAGATTGTAGGCAGATTGTAGGATGGATTACAGACAGATTACAAGCAGTAAGTAGGCATATTGCAGGCAAATTGTATGCAGATAGATTGTAGGATGGATTACAGACAGATTACAAGCAGTAAGTAGGCAGATTGTATGCAGATTGTAGGCAGATTGTAGGATGGATTACAGACAGATTCCAAGCAGTAAGTAGGCAGATTGTATGCAGATTGTAGGATGGATTACAGACAGATTACAAGCAGTAAATAGGCAGATTATATGTAGATTGTAGATAGATTACAAGCAGTAAGTAGGCAGATTGCAGGCAGATTGTATGCAGATTGTAGGATGGATTACAGACAGATTACAAGCAGTAACTAGGCAGATTGTATGCAGATTGTATGCAGAACATTTGACGGATTGCAGGCAAATTACAGGCACATTGCAGGCAGATTGTATGCAGATTGTAGGCAGATTGTAGGATGGATTTCAGACAGATTACAAGCAGTAAGTTGGCAGATTGCAGGCAAATTGTATGCAGATTGTAGGATGGATTACAGACAGATTACAAGCAGTAAGTAGGCAGATTGTATGCAGACTGTATGCAGATCATTTGACGGATTACAGGCAGATTGCAGGCAGATTACAGGCATATTGCAGGCAGATTGCAGGCAGATTGCATGCAGATTGTAGACAGATTACAAGCAGTAAGTAGGCAGATTGCAGGCAGATTGTATGGAGATTGTAGGCAGATTGTAGGATGGATTACAGACAGATTACAAGCAGTAAGTAGGCAGATTGTATGCAGATTGTAGGCAGATCGTAGGATGGATTACAGACAGATTACAAGCAGTAAGTAGGCAGATTGTATGCAGATTGTAGGATGGATTACAGACAGATTACAAGCAGTAAGTAGGCAGATTGTATGCAGATTGTAGAAAGATTACAAGCAGTAAGTAGGCAGATTGTATGCAGATTGTATGCAGATTGTAGGATGGATTACAGACAGATTACAAGCAGTAAGTAGGCAGATTGTAGGCAGATTGTATGCAGATCATTTGACGGAATACAGGCAGATTGCAGGCAGATTACAGGCACATTGCAGGCACATTGCAGGCAGATTGTATGCAGATTGTAGACAGATTACAAGCAGTTAGTAGACAGATTGCAGGCAGATTGTATGCAGATTGTAGGCAGATTGTAGGATGGATTACAGACAGATTACAAGCAGTAAGTAGGCAGATTGTATGCAGATTGTAGAAAGATTACAAGCAGTAAGTAGGCAGATTGTATGCAGATTGTATGCAGATTGTAGGATGGATTACAGACAGATTACAAGCAGTAAGTAGGCAGATTGTAGGCAGATCATTTGACGGAATACAGGCAGATTGCAGGCAGATTGCAGGCAGATTGTATGCAGATTGTAGACAGATTACAAGCAGTAAGTAGGCAGATTGTATGCAGATTGTAGGATGGATTACAGACAGATTACAAGCAGTAAATAGGCAGATAAAATGTAGATTGTAGACAGATTACAAGCAGTAAGTAGGCAGATTGCAGGCAGATTGTAGGCAGATTGTATGCAGATCATTTGACGGAATACAGGCAGATTGCAGGCAGATTACAGGCACATTGCAGGCACATTGCAGGCAGATTGTATGCAGATTGTAGACAGATTACAAGCAGTAAGTAGACAGATTGCAGGCAGATTGTATGCAGATTGTAGGCAGATTGTAGGATGGATTACAGACAGATTACAAGCAGTAAGTAGGCAGATTGCAGGCAAATTGTATGCAGATAGATTGTATGCAGATTGTAGGATGGATTACAGACAGATTACAAGCAGTAAGTACGCAGATTGTAAGCAGATTGTAGGCAGATTGTAGGATGGATTACAGACAGATTACAAGCAGTAAGTAGGCTGATTGTATGCAGATTGTAAAATGGATTACAGACAGATTACAAGCAGTAAGTAGGCAGATTGTATGCAGATTGTAAACAGATTACAAGCAGTAAGTAGGCAGATTGCAGGCAGATTGTAGGCAGATTGTAGGAAGAATTACTGACAGATTACAAGCAGTCAGTAGGTAGATTGCAGACAGATTGTATGCAGATTGTAGGCAGATGGTAGGATGGATTAGACAGATTACAAGCAGATTGTATGCAGATTGTAGGATGGATTACAGACAGATTACAAGCAGTAAGTAGGCAGATTGTATGCAGATTGTAGACAGATTACAAGCCGTAAGTAGGCAGATTGCAGGCAGATTGTATGCAGATTGTATGCCGATCGTTTGACGGATTACAGGCAGATTGCAGGCAGATTACAGGCACATTGCAGGCAGATTGCAGGCAGATTGTATGCAGATTGTTGGATGGATTACAGACAGATTACAAGCAGTAAGTAGGCAGGTTGCAGGCAGATTATTGTCAGTATATAGGCAGTATATAGGAGGTGCTGAGACAGTGCATCAACGGGGACTACATAGAGGGCTCGATGGAGGGGGTTATTTGCTGCGGGGAGTGGGTCGGGTGCTCTTACCTAGGCTTCTTTATGGAAAATGGCAGTGAGAAACATGTGGTGGCTGAATCCTCCCTTGCACGGCCTCTCAAATCACTCCACCTCCCTACTGCTCGTCGTGCCGTCCAACCAATGGGGTGGCTGGAATAGGCATTACAAGCAGTAGAGTTCCCCATCTCCCGCGAGTACGTCATCGACTGAATCACGTGACCGGCGTCTCGGGAGCGCGCACGTCGGGCTCCATCAAGCGCGGTGCACCATGGGAGAAAACCCCGGTGCACCTTGGAAGAAATTTTATAAGTTGCTGAAACGCTGGAACGGTGAGTAGAAACCATCGTTAAAAGCCATTTAAACTTGTGCATAGTAATGTTTGCTTTAGAAGGGGGACTGGGCAAAAAAAAAAATTCACTTCTGCCTCGGGACAACCCCTTTAAGTTTCTTCTGTTGCTTTTGGTGGCCTATAGAAAACCCCTATCAGGATTTTGTTATTTTTTTCTCCCTGTATTTCTACCCACGGAGATTCCACCTGTTCATCTCCTTTAGCTATATCTTCATTGCTGTTTGACACCTCTTCTATCCACCTTAATAATACGTTTTCAGTTTCTTCTGTTGCTTTTGGTGGCCTATAGAAAACCCCGATCAGGATTTTATTTTTTTCTCCCTGTTTTTCTACCCACGGAGATTCCACCTGTTCATCTCCTTTAGCTATATCTTCTCGTAGCCTCAGCATTAGGTACAATTCTAGGCTTTGGTTTTTTGACAATGAGTGTATATTATGCTGGCGAGGATCCGCTTTGCTAAAGACTCTGTATCACACAACTCCTCTAGCTGAGTGAAGGAAACATCAAGTGCTCCATTGCTGAAAAAGTTTTGGAACCACTGGTCTAGGCTTTATGTATTGTTGTTTGGTGATTGCTAATTCCTTAGCAACTATGATTGACCATTTGTGGATATATAGATAGTCGACGGAAAATCGCTACATTTGTGTGCAAGAGAACTAAAGCTCAATCCTGAATGGAGACACTGACTAGAGAAAGCTCACTATCACATCCATTCTTTCAATTATCGAAGGTACCAGGTCTCTGTGTGCCATACGGGTTTGCGCCAGAGCCTGTTGGGAAGGGTCACTATATATACCCACCCCCAAATAAGGTTACACTTGCAAAACCACATGCACATGTATGAAGCCGCCCTTTAAGTGAATCTGGAAAAATTGGAAAACTGTTGTAGGTGTGTTCAAATTGGCAGCTGGTGGGGCTAATGCAAGCAGGTGGGATCGAATATTTCTGCTTCCTAAACATAATAAACTGCTTCTATGTGCAGCATGATAATTTTTAAACTTTGTGCAAGGGCTTGGCGATAGATCAAAAATTACAATTTCGTTTTTTTTCAAACTTAAGGACAATTTTTGATTTTGATCTTGATTTTCATTTTTTTGCAAAAACAAGCTAAGGGAATGCCAAGACACATTTTTTGCATAAAGGAATTGCATGATTATCAGAACTGTCCTTAGCTGTCACCATCAATTAGAAGGTTGAATTAACACGGCTGTGTGCAGTCCATGTGAAGAATGTGAAGCTCTATGAGGCTTCGTAAGCTTGCTGAGGTGCGGCGGTCTCACAGAGAAGGCGCACAGCAAGCTGCTCCTGGAACTGCAGGAAGGCGAGCGTTCCCGGGGCTTCTTGTAGATTACAGATTACAGGTAGCGATCTGAATAATGCCGGGCTCACACGGCCGTATGTGGAATCAGCTTGCGGAGGTCTGCAGCGGATGCCGGTTGTGAGGCCAGCTGTGGCCCTGCGTACGGCCACGTAATATACTGCACATAACTGCATACTCACAGTACACAGTACTCATGCACAGTACACCTTTTTTTGTTTATATTTCCCAGGCCCTCACATAGGTACCTGCAGCCCGTACACAATGTAATTGCGAATGGGCTGCAGGTATATCCACGACCATAGAGCACAATGGGTTCTATGTTGCAAATATCCGTTCTGTTTTACATAGTACCGACCGGCTAATGTGAGCGGAATCGCGGAATCCACTGCATTTGATTCATCTACGTATTGCCGCGGATCAAAGACATACAGAATCCGCAATTTCTATCTGGTCATGTGAGACCAGTCTAAGGTAGATAGCTAAGTTTTTATAGTGTGACCGGGGACCGCTCTACGAGGCCACCGGTCACTGCTCCAGGCTCTGGTCTGTCTTTGATAGTCGGAAGCACGGGAATTTTACATTTCCTAAGCCTCGCTGGCTCCTGCGCATGTAACCGTCATTCTGCCGGCAGGCGCATGCGCAGAAGTCGGGAGAGGTCCGTGAAGGATAATCGCGTCAGGGTTCAAATGCGGAGGACTCTGGTAAAGCGTTTCATCTCCCCTCACCATTCAGGAAAAATTAAACTTCAACTTTTTAAAACTTTTATGTGATCACCGCTATCCAATGTGATCAGGGATCACTTATCATGGCTCTCAGTCACTGCAGCAGGTTCTTGGCCACCTTTAGTAGCCAAGAGCAAGGAGACTTTAAATTACTGCAGCAATCCGCAGCTTTTGCACATCTGTCCGACAGTTTGACGACAGGCGCATGTGCAGAAGCTGCGGTAAGGTCCGTGGATAAATCGGGGAGCCTTAGGTACATAATTTCATATCCGCTCATGTCTATGATCATGATTTTTTTTACTTTACATGCTGGATATCTAATGGATAACAGTGATCATATGACCAGGGACTGCATACCACAGCCCCCAGTGTGACTGCGTCGTTACTGCAGAAAGAAGTCGGCTGTACCTGAAGACGGACGTCTCTCTGCAGCGCTGATAAAAGAACACATGACTGGCAATGAAGCCGGTCACATGTTCTTTCCTCCGGCGCTGCAGAGAGACCGTCTTGAGGTACAGCCATCTGCTACCCGCTGATACGCCCGTGTGACTCAGCCCTAAGGGGTATTTTTTGTGGGATGAGTTGTACTTTGTTGATCGTTTTGATTACTTTCTATTTCGTTTTTTGTACGATGATAGGAAAATTAGCTATTTTGGCCATATTGGCCATTCATATTTCATGACAGTTTGGAGCCCAGTGATGTATATGTTGTAGGCAATGTGTGAAATGAGTCATTATATAGAATGCCCAAAATGGGACGGCAAAGTATGAAATGATTAATATTTCACACATTTCCTCTTCATTCTATGCAGTGCCAAACAGCGAACCTGCAAAGTATAAAATACTCCCACTAGTAGTGGATTGCCCCCCAACCTCCGCATCCTAGCCTCGGCCATCCATCTTTTTTCCTGCACCAAAAGATATGATTCTAAAGGCCTCCCATTTCTCTTGATCATCTTTGAGATTTTTCGGCATCTTGATTGAAGCCCATCTGTGATAAATTATGTTATTATTTCATATTATTTTATAATTGTCCTTCTCACGATCTATGTTAAAAAATGAAAAAATCCTAATGTCCTGAAGTTTTCACACTGACCACTGAGCCTAATAATAGTCTGACACTTCCAATTCCAGAGAAAACTTTTCAGTAGTCATCTCATTATCATCACAGGCAGGATTACAATTAAAGGTGACACTTGTATAGAGATAACACTGACATTTTCCACCCGAAGTGACGGACCGCAGCGATAACTGGTTTACATCCGGCCTGGTACCACTATGATTTGTGTGCCCTCTGAGTACTGACTCTAACTATCCGAGTGCCTCACGTTGCCCCCGGGCCTTTATGTGGTGCCGGTGGCATTATGCGGACGGGCGCACATTTCTGTCTCGTCACTTCCGGTCTCTACCGGACGTGACGTATCGCGGCATGGTATGCCGGAACTATAGGCTACCATGCTTGTCCCGCAAACTAACGGGTCCCCCATGCATCTACTTACAATTTTACCCGGATGCTTTAGTACTCTCCAGCGCTGACACCTTGCGGACTTATTTGGTCACCGGATGCGACATAGCGTTCCTGAACCACACTGGCTATTCCAGATTAAGGTAATTACAACTTCAATAGATTACAATTTGCCACACCTGATGCGGTGGGAACCTCCTTCTTTTTGTCCAATCCTGTGCTGACACTTTGGTGGGGGATGTGTCTTTTGAGTCTTTTGTGATTGGTGGGGGTTCATTTATATGCTTGTCTCTGTCTCTATGTGAACATGCTTGACAAAGTCCTCTGCGTAGGACGAAACGTTGCAAGTTTTGTTTTTGCTTATGGAGTCCTTTGCTAAATAAAGATGGAAATTGGAATTGCATCCCCTGAAGAATCCAGGATGTTCTTTTGAAATAGCTTCAATTGATGCTGCTTTCCTCAAATACTCTCTCTGTGCCTGACTGGGACCCTTGAAGTCCGGATCCCACGGTGAGCGTGCATCTACCAGCTTGACGCTGTCTTCTATCATTTTTCTCCCTATTTATAAGCCTCTGTGGCTGAAGGTGTGCTGTTGAGATCCTTTGTTTTTCTATATTTTTTACATTGTATTCATATTCACTGCGTTTTCTACATGTGCAAAAAAGAATAAGAAGATCCAATTGATGTCTTTTTTTTACCCACTGTCTCCTGCCAACATGAAGTGAATACGCACGCAACGGCGTATTTGCTGTGCTTTTACTCAATCCCATAGAATATAATGGGTGATTTCAATCCCTGATACGGACCAAAATAGGACATGCAGCAATTTGTTTTTTTATGCACGTACAATATATGTGGAATTCACAGACGTGACTACCACTAAAAACGTATTTTATTAAATATATTAAAAGACATAAACTGGGCACTACAAAGACAACACACAGCAACCAGGTACCTCCAGACACAGATTCGTTATAGGAGGATAAGGACCTGGAGTTATTTGATACTTGATAAGCGATAAAAAAAATGTTTTATGATAACAACCAAAAACACTCTACCCAAGATGGATTCAACAAAGCAAAGGATAATTCAATATAGGAGCCAAAAGAGCTGGTTTATTCTATGTGTAAACAAGGCAGGGTTACCATTTGGACTTTCACTTGTGATGGAACACTATCACTATCAGTGATCAGGACTCAGGCTCCAACAATTGAGTGTCCTGAATTGTTATGGGTGTCGACAAGACAGGATCACCATCTAGGTATTCACTTATGATGATCAGTACTTGAGTAAGCCAGTACAAATACTCAGATCAGTACTAGAGTTGGTCAGTACTTATACTCTACGCGTTTCACCATTAATTTGTTGGATCATCAGGAGATACAGTACTTGAGTCATAGGTTCAGAGGTAGAGGGAATGAGAAATCCCCGAGAGAACATCAAACTGATATATAAAAAGCTGTATCTAATATGAATACAGCAAAACTTGTGTAGTGATCAGAATAAATATCCTTATAATAGGAGAGTTCTATACTCTCAATTAGGGCATTAAGGTAACTCTTAGGGTTGGGGGCCTGCCAAAAGGTACCTCTAAGCAAGGAAGCTTGTCTTGTGTGCTAGCGGTTAATAGCTGGATGATATATGTAGGTACATAACAAGAGGTGTTTATTTCAAAGTATGCCCGTCAATACATGCACAGAGGTAGAGTAGAGCGTCCCCGAAAATATGGGGGGGGGGGGCACTGCTCTCAAATATCTGAGCGCTAGAGAGATGGTATAATGCTTGTCATGCACAAGTAGGATACTCAAAGTAGTTAGCGTATCGAGTTAGAATTTAGGTCATCAATATGGGGATAAGGCATAAAATTATGTCCTGATCTCCTGACCCAATTAATTGCACTTAAGCAAACAAGAATAGCTAAAGTGCTAGATTCCAACCCAAAGTGCTCGCATTAGAGGTCATTGGTGTGGAGGTATGACATTAATATAAGTCAAACTCTCCTGACCTAATTGTAGAAGCACTTTTAGATGTCCAAATTGCTCGCATAGAGGTCATTAGTATGGAGGTATGACATTAGTATGAGTCAAACTCTCCTGACCTAGTTGTAGAAGCACTTTTAGACGCTGTGCATGCTCTCAAGATAGACAAGCCATAAAGCTAGTTTCCTAGTAGTTAGATTTCAGGCAAGCAACCTCAGCAAACCCCCCAGATATAGGGCTCAAGAGAGAGCAAAGAAAAAGGTATGACCCATCGCCTTGATGGTAGGCTAGGGAATGAAAAATGCCCCATTTGGAGCTGCTTATATATCCATAGACACGCCTCCAAGGGGGCCGGCTTAATCGATACAGCCTATCGTGGCATGTCAGTCCATAAACAGAGGCTATCTGCGGCTAAGAAGCAAAGAAAATCCGGTGTAGCAGTCCCAATCCAGGAATCTGTACCTGAACAGCCCAGGGATAGATTCTGATCCTGGGGTGCAGGCCTTTAGCTTCTGGATCCATCCACCGATTGCCTATGCGGAAGGACAATGTAGCTGTGGGTATCCGGTACGCAAGCCGTTACCTAGGTAACGGAATACGGAACAGACGTCAACACGTAGCTGACGTCACTGCGCACGTAGCGCGCACGTACAGCTTCTTCTGTGGGGATAGACCCACTACTTGATGTCGTTGCCTGTACTGCGGCGTCCTGAAGGATACGCCCGCACATGCATAAACAAGAAAGGGGAGTGTCAAGGACCGAAGACTTACCGCGGGGCGGGTAGGAGGGACTAGACAGATGCCGGGCCGAACGGACAATCCCGTCGTAACGGAGGGAGCGGTGCCAGATAAATGAGGTCACACAGGAGGCGTGACTGATAGTCAACTAAGCACAATTCTAGAGTATAAAACTCCTAATTAAAACAACATAAAGGACTGATGTCTCCCTTTTGAGCTTGTTATGTGTGTAAGTATCTATATTACAGCCGCTGATGTTTCACAACGATATAAATAATGATGGTAGAATTAACATTGCGGCTTTAAATAAAAGTGTAGTGACCAAAAGACGTTTGGAGAAGGTCTTTAGAATAAGAGAAAAAAAAAAATATGTGGGGTTTACAATGGGGTTTATATTGTTAGTATTACATCTGTAAGATTGCAATAGATAGAAAATATGCCCATGTGAATGTGCCTTTAATCATGTTACAAGGCCTGTTGAATGTTCAAACGTTGACTTATAAGGATAGGTGATGCTGTGGAGGTACTTTTCCATTTCCTATTTGCATACTTTTTTCCCAGGGTGCATGGTATGGTCCATATAAGACTCCCTACCCCAACTTGTTGCTCTCCTCAAGGAGAACTGTATTCCCCAGACTCAAGAAGGAAGAAAATAGTCTCATCAGACTGAGAGTATTCCACAATACGGTAGGCAGGATCATTGTGGCCTTGTGTGACTTGTCAGTGTGTCAGTGCATTAGGCTGGGAGTAATTCACAATTCTGTAGGCAGGATCATTGTGGCCTCGTGGGAGCTGATGTGCAGTGTCAGTGTCTCAGTCTCTGGACTTAGCTCCGCCCCACCCCACCTCCTCTCATTGCAAATAATGCAGAGAGGCGGAGAGGGGGTGGGAGCTCAGACCATTGCTCCCGGCCCTTCCAGCCTCCTCCCCCTGCAGCCGGGCGTGAATACCCAGCCGATATACAGTCGTCTGAATAAGCCCTGAAACATATGTCCTCCACAGTAAAGGTCCTTTGTCGAGGGCAGATTTGTTGCCCAAATGAGCGCTGATTATTGCTATACTGTAACATGTCGAATGGTGCTTGTTTAAAGAGCCCTTTACATGAACAGATGCAAACTGTACAGGCACAAAACATCCTTAGGGCTTATTCAGACGACCGTATTTCGGCCATGTTTTCACGCCGGCCAATATACGGCGTCTCTCTCTGCAGGGGGAGGAGGCTGGAAGAGCTGGGAGCAGTGCGCTGAGCTCTCGCCTCCTCTCCACCCACCTGCACTATTTTCAATGAGGAGAGGTGGGACGGAGGCGGAGCAAATTCCCGAAACTTAGCCCCGCCCCCGTCTTGCCTCCTCTCATTGGAAATAGTGCAGAGGGGTGGAGAGAAGGCAGAGAGGGTTCAAGAGCTCAGAGCACTGCTCCCGGCTCTTCCAGCCTCCTCTCCCTGTAGAGAGAGAGAGACGCCGTATATCGGGCAGCGTGAATACCCGGCCGATATATGGTCGTCTGAATGCACACTTAGGGTGACTACCCACTACAGTTCTTTTTCACTGTGAAATTCACAGCCTTTTTTTTTTGCTGCAGGGGTCTATGGGACTTGTAATGTTAAAATCGCGATCGCGCAAAATCGCAATTTACCACGAAATTGCGATTTTAACATTACAATTCCCATAGACCCCTGCAGAAAAAAAACGCTGCGACTTTCGCAGTGAAAAAAAACTTTAGTGGGTAGTCCCCCTACGTATGTGCCTGTGTATGAGGGGTGATGATGAGCGATACAGCTATAGGGTGATCGAGCTCTGGGCTTACAGCTAACTCCAATTAATGTGCAGCCTTGGGGCTCATTCATATGGGTGTATGAAATTTCAGTACTTGAAATATGCAGTTTTTTTACTGCATTTACATGAGCGGATACCAGCAAGCGTTCGCGTACAGAACGTATTTTAATATGCACAAGGCTGGGAGAGGGCAAGCAACAGGCTGATACGTCACCGTTACTTCACCCGCTTGCATGTAACACCTTCCTGTGGAATAGAATGGCAAGTAAATGCCAAATTAGTGCCAGCTGTCTTCTTTCCCCAGCGTTATATGCAGAGTAACTTCCTCACCCTCCCCTCCCTTTTTTCAGCTGCCATACAGTCTATGGTAGCTTCCTGCATAACACGGACAAAGATGGAGCAAGACCTGTCTTGTCACGGATGAAAATTTTGCGCGGAAAAAACACATTTGTCTGAACGAACTCAAAGGCATTGCTTTGTTGTGTTATAAATGAATGCAGGAATAAGGGCTCATTCACACTAGTGCTTTCAGTCCTGTTTTTTGCTATTTTGTCGTGCGAACAGCAAAATGGAAAGAAAAGGCTTCCGTTTTCAAGTCCACAGAAATCTATTGGAGGGGAAGGATTTCATTTTCAATCCATCTCCATTCCGGTTTTTATACTGGATCACAAGCGCAGACTGCTACACTTTTGTTTCCATTTTCTGAAACGGAATACAGATGGGTCCTTTTTTTTATTGCATTGTACTCAATGGGAGGCGGATGGAACTTGATGACAACCTGTTTTCCATTTCCCGCTTTGGCTTTTTTCTTGTGGTGGTGGCTCAGTGGTTAGCACTGTTGGTGTGCAGTGGTTAGCACTGTTGGCTTGCAGTGCTGGGGTCCTAGGTTTAAATCTCATCAAAGACATCAACTTTTAAAAACTCCATATAGCCATCACCCTTGGTCAGATTTGAACCTACAACAGCAGCAGTGCTAACTACTGAGCCACCATGCCTCTGCTTTAAGTACCAGTGTTAGCACAACATAGCGCTATATGTATATTCTTGTTGTTCCAAATTAAGAGGCAGACAAAGGAAGGGGCTACTTCTATCACCTATCACATCCTTGCAATGTGATTGCGGGGTCCCAATCAGTTGCTATGGCACCCAGAAGCTTGGATATACCCTTCGGGTATGCTGGCCGTGGTGGCCGATGAGGCACAGCCTCTGGCTGACCTCATAGGCTTTCTAATGTACTACTATACTGAAGTCCAGGAATTACATACACTGACACCAACATGCGTGTGACATGTTGTGCTCCTGGGACCTGTAGTTCTATGGGTTTACAGCAGCACACTGCCACAGGTGTGGGATGATTGAGCTGGCTTGGTGTAGAGTTCTCCAGCCAACCAATCCCCGTCGGTCTGCTGCAAATAGATAACAGCCCCTCTTGCTGAAGGGTTCTGGTCATTTATCCATTTGTCATTTATCTCATTGCCTCTAAGAGCGCTGGTGCTTGGAGTCATTCATGTTCTGCTTCGGTGTAAGCTGCATGCATGAGGTTCTGGGTGGTTACCTTGTCTGTTTGTTAGTGTGAACAGTGATGTGTTCAGACATTAAGTGTGAACTGTCCCGTTGTTTTTCCCTTGTCTAATGTTCCTGCCTGTTTCCATCTTGGGCTAGCCAACCCCTTAGGTTACAGTGTTGGGGCATCCCTATTAGGATGATCATTGATCACCCCACTTGTAGGCGGGGTTCCCTTTTTGGGGTTTTAGTTGTCTTGTTAGAGTAGGGACTCGAAAGATGACATGGGTTTGTGGGCTTACATATTCTGGCCAAAATACAACCCTATACCTCGTATATACTAACTTATTAGATATTTATAAGTGATGATCGTTCCTATGTAAGAGAACAGGAATGATCATCACTGGGATGACAGTTGTCCTGTGTAAAAGGGCCCTAACTCCAGTAACCGAGGCCTTTTACAGGTCTTTCTAAAAACTCTAATGCAGAGAAAAATTTTTTTGCCAACATCAATTCCCTGGTTGCCTTAGGGCTCATGCACATGACCAGGTTACAGCATGTAGGAAGGATGTTTCCATATATACCATACCTGATGGATGTGCACAGTAGTATACAGGGGCTATAAACCTTTGTACTAAGGAAACTAAAGGCCCTTTTACGCACAACGATTATCACTTAAAATTTGTCCCAACGGCCAAAAATGAGCAATGACCATTACATGTAACCGCGGGTATCGTGCACTTTTCGTTTGAACAATGGATTTTAGTTCACTTAAAATCCATTGTTTAGCCACGGAAAGACTGTACAAATACATTCCGTTTGAATGTATTTCGCTCATCTTGCAATAGATGAGCATTTTTACACTACCCTTGAGGAGAGTAATGGAATGTGTTGGCAGCCTCAAGGAGAACAATGGAGTGTGTGCAGCTGTTTACACAGCTAGGCATATGTTTAAAACACACACTGGGCTCGGCAAACAACTCCGGGGGTCCTTTTACATGCAAAACAAGATAATAATGAGTTAATGGGCATTAATTAACCTCATCCTCCAAAGCACTCCAGCATAGGGTTTGAGTAAATCAGGCCACTACACTATATGTTAGGTCCTCTGGCTGAAAGCTGCTCCTGTCTATGACCCTAGCCTTAGGCAGAAAGGTTCTATGCAGTGAGCCCGAAAATTGCTATGGCTTCAGAAATTACAGATAGATCTTCTATCCTTAACCGTCTGGGTCCAGTGTATTACATCTGAGGAACTAGACGATTGAGCAATCTCCTACGTCTATACTTTTGCGATATTGGATCCTTTGCAGCTAAGCTCTCAGATTTGATCTGATAAGTTAGTTGAGACCCTTTGGGTCTCTGACGGTAAGGCTGTCTGTCCATGGGCAGGTTTGAATTGCATTCCCCGCGGTGATAATCCAGCCACGGGGAACGCAGTGAAAGCTCTCTGCAGCGGGTTACCGCAACGCCCAAGGACAGGCAGACTAATAAGTTCTCAATATTGTCTCTGGAATTTCTGTGAAGGAAGGTTAAAGGCAGGGGCGTAACTACATGGGCCCCCACTCATCACTATGGTTCTTGCAAATACAATCCCCAGTGGCATTGGAAGAACATTATGTAAGACATTCAATGGAAATAAAGACACAGACACAAAGATTTATGGAGAAAGAACATTTTATTTCTAGTTATAGGAGATAATAAATTTTATTATGGGGAATTTGGAGGCTGAGTTGATCCAGAGGAAGGCGAAAACCCTTTAAGGAAAAAGCCAATTATCCTTGTATAAAGGGAAAAAATTCCTTCCTGACCCCAAATATGGCGATCGGAACAAATCCCAGGATCGAAGCCGACATCTGATCTATCTGACTTTTTAAAATGTGTTATTGTTTTCATAAATCTATTACCATCTGTTAGTGTGAAATATAAAGTGTATTGAACTAAACCTATTTATAGACTGTGTTGATCCAGAGGAAGGCGAAAACCCCCTTTAGGAAAGAGCCAATCATCCTGTTTCAAGGGGGGAAAATTCCTTCCTGATCCCAAATATGGCAACCAGAATAAATCTCAGAATCAAACGCCAGCAGCTCACCTCCCTAATGTATGTGATGTCAGCTAAAGTTTGTGTTTCATTTTTATGTTTGTATTATATTATTTATGTGGCTGTTTCCTTATAAATAAAACCTAACCCTATTTAAGGCTGTGAGTTGATCCAGAGGAAGGCAAAAACCACCTTGAGGTATGAGCCAATTGTCCTCAAGTTGGAAAAATTCCTTCCTGATCCCAAATATGGCGATCAGAGCAAGTCCCAAGATCAAAGCCGACAACTACACCTATCTGTGTGTGCATACTCGTGTCTATGTATGTGTTTGTATTTATACTTGTGTTTAATCTGGTGTGGTGTAGGCTACTTACCCGGCCTGTGCCGAGGTCTTACTAGTAACCAGGAGTTCAGGGATAATAGTCACTCGGGCTATTTTTCCTGAACTCGCCAGCTACAAATCAAGCACAGGCCGCTCCTGGTGGTGTAGAAGGTCTTCAGGAGAGGATGATGTTCAAGTCAGCCGGAGGAGGTCAAGGTAGCTGATGTTAGCATGCAGGATACAGATGGTGGAGAGAGGATGTTGTTGGTAAGCGGAGCTCTTCTACAGCAGCAGAGTCGCAGGTTCAGGAGACAGTTGACGCGGGCTTAGTCTATAAGAAATAAGAGAGAAAATTGTTAGTTTTACCAGTTGTGGATACAAACAAGTGAACTACTGTAATATGACGATTTGTATCAGGAGCTGATTTATATTTGATATACAAAAAAAGTTATTTTCTGCAACTGTGACTCTACTATGAGTTATTAGCAGTTTTGTGATTGTGGAAGCCATAATGGAGGCCATATTGCTTGCCAACCAGATATATCAAAATCTCAGAAGGGAATGACTCAAAGGGGGAAAATTACAGGGCATTTTATGCCAGATTCTGGCATAAAAGGTCAAATCATTTGGCAGAAGCCCGGCTGTTCTGTTGCAGTGTATTAATGGTAGGTGTCCTTTGTGTATAGGAATGTATTGTTGTACAGATAGGTATGTGTAGGTGTACAGATATAACTTACCAGGTGGTTGTGGCTTCCTTCACAATCGGATTCTTCTCATCATCCTAGGAAGAAGCAGAAACATAATTATTGGAAAAGAAATAAAAATGTAGCTGAGGAGGGAAAAGACTGCGGACCAGGCATGGTGACACGAAGCAGGGTTATTATATGACCACCTGTGCTGTCTGACACAAGAGGAACAATAATGATGAACACAGAGGTCAAAATGAAGAACATTATCCCTAGAGGAGGAAGATCTTACCGGGTCCAACTTGGTGAAGTGTACGATAATCCGTCTATCGGGTGAAGGGGTGTCTTATCCTCTAGCCACAGCATGTCCCGATTCTCCAAAACTTCCCTGAATGGTTTGAATGGTGGCCGTGCTCTTTTAAGTTCCAGCACCTCCCAATCTATGGTGTCGAAGAACTGGTGACCTCGGATGTTCCTGTAGACACCCAGCCTCTCCTCAGGCTTCTTACGTAGCAGTCTCTCCAGAAGATGCTTCACATCAGCATCAAGCCAAGGTGGGAATTTTGGCTCCTTTCTGGTGATGGCTTTGATGACTTTTCTCCTGATGGAGCCGTAATAGAAAGGGGACTGTCCTGCCGCCATCCAGGATACGACAATTCCCAGGCTCCACCAGTCGACTGCTGTGTCGTAGTCTTCTTCAAGAAGCACTTCTGGGGCCATGAATTGAAGTGTGCCCGTCACTCCACTGATCTTGTTAGACGAGGTGACACCGTCTTGGGCCAGCCCCAGGTCAATCAGGCGGATGTGTCCAGATCTGTCCAGCATGATGTTGTCTGGCTTTATGTCACTGCAATGAAAAAAAGAGACATGTTAATCTGTTCATTGATACAGAGGTCTTAGGTATGTACCACAGAAAAAAGGCCTAATTGAGGATTCTGGGAAAGTCTGGAACCCATTGCAAGGAAAAAGAGAAATGTGGAAAAGTTTTGCTTACCGATGGACGATGCTGCGTTGATGCAGGAACTGGAGGCCGCATGCTATCTCCGCTGTGTAGAATCTGAGAGAAGAGTGTAGTATCAATGACATGAAATCAGTCCGCTGACATCATGTCACCATCAAAGTGTCCGTCACCACCAGAAGAGAAGAGGCAGCCTGTATGCCCTCCACTCTTCTATATTTGTCATGTCACCCTCAGTCCCCCCAACCCCTGGTTAGTCATTTACTCACCTCACATGGTTGATGTCCAAGCTGCCGCACATTTTGATCAGCGCTCCTAGGCTTCCTCCAAGCAGATACTCTGTGATAAAGTAGACTCGGTCTGCAGACTGCTGTGCGGCATACAGGTGACAGATGAAAGGGCAGTCTTGGGCCTTCTGTAGTATCCGCTGCTCTCTCATTAAGATGTGTGGTTCGCTCCTTGTTTTGTTGACAACCTTGATGGCCATGAAAGTGTTTCTTTTGGGGAATGATGCCAGGACCACCTCAAGAAAACAAATAGGAAATAATCACTGACAGCGACCAGAGGGGAAAATCATATACATTTATTGCATGAGGGATTTATCAATAGGCCGCTTTCAAATTGTGCAAGATTTGTGTGTTTTTAAAGAAAAAATGGGTAAATCGCACATTAGCGAGCATGATATTGGGCCACGTTTCACATTCCGATATCGCGCTTGGTTATGTGTAGGTAGCCTAAGGCTAGTTCCACACATAGCAGCATCTACATGAAAAGAGATGAAAATCATGCTGAAACAACATAAGTTGACATGAAGCAGAGTTACAATCCGCACCATAAGTCAATTTACACAATAGAGTTTTTTCCGTGAGCATAAGGCCTCCTGCAGCGGGCCGACTTACATTGTGAAATCCAGAGCGGGATTCCACCTACGGATTTCACAGCAAATCCAGCCCATAGCATGTTATGGCAAAACGCGATTTCCTGCCCATGAGAGGAAATTAATTGCGATTTTCGCAGGAAAGAAATCACAGCTTTCTGCGATTTGCTGCAGGCTACGCACGGCCGGCTTCCATTGAAGTTAATGAAAAAAGTCATCCATCATGCAAGCCATTCCGCAATCATCATTGCGGAATGGCCACAGGAGCCGTGTCATCGCCATAGCGACAGTGTGGCATCCTCTCAACTGCGCATGCTCCGGGCGGTACATTCGCAGCAGAGAAGGCCGCGTCATTGCCCTACGGATGGCGCAGTGTTCCATGTACTGCGGATGTGCCACCGGGGACATTGGCAGCGAAAGAGAAGATGCCAGATCGGTAACCTAGGGTCACCATATGAGCTGCGGATATATGGGTCATTGCTAAACGACGGCATGTGAAATACAAACAAGTCCTGCAAGGCTTTATTATCATAGCTGCTATAGTACAAGACGCCTACAGGGATATAAAAAGTGTAAAAAAGAAAATATAAAAATAATGTGAAAAACTAACATCATGTAAAACAAAAAAAAACCCTCTTTTTTGTGTTCTTTACCTTATTTGTATAAATTTAAAAAAACGTAAAACCCCACATATTTGGTATCATCATATCTGTAACAACCCGTACAATTAATTTGAACACATTATTTATCCTGCACAGCAAAAAACAATAAAAAAACTACAAAACAGAGGCATAATGCTTATTTTCAACATTTTGCCTCCCAAAAATCACAATAAAAGTGATCAAAAAAGCCGTATGTACCCCAAAATGGTACCAATAAAGACTACAGCTTGTCACACAAAAAACCTTCACAGAGCTCCGTCCACAGAAAAATAAAAAAGTTATAGGACTTTCAATGCAGCGATGTGGGAAAAATTTTTCCAAAAAAGAGTTTTTACTGTGGAAAAGTAGAAAAACCCAAAACAATCATAAGACTTTTGGTATAATTGTAATCGTACCGACCTGCAGAGAAAATGTATCATGTTATTTATGCTGCATGATTAGCGCTGTAAAAAACACATAAAACGAGCAATGACAGAATTGATGGGTTTTCTCTCCCTGCTATCAAAAAACATTTCTAAAGTTGTACAATATAGTATATTTACCCAAAAATGGCACCAATGAAAACTACAGTTCGCTTTGCAAAAAACAACCCCTCAAGCGGCCATGTCGACAGAACAATAAAAAGTTATGGCTTTTAAAAAGTGGAGATAAATATCCCCCCAAATCATTGCGTTCTTATGCCCAAAATTGGCCGTATCCTTAAGGGGTTAAAGCAGCGATTATGGGTGACCGTCGTTCACACATCAGAGTCTTTCATCAGTATTTTGTGAGGCAAAAATGGAAAGTCCAAAGGAAGTAGAATGGGAAGATTTACATTTTGGCTTAAAAATACTAATGTAAAATCCCCCCGTGTGAAGGAGCCCTCGCTGCGCCCCAACCCGAAAATACAAAGTTCTGGAACTTACCTTGCTGAAGCTTCCTCTGCCCAAGATCTGTAGGGCGGTGAAGCGACTGATATCAAAGCTGTGGTGTGGTGGTACGAGGTCCTGGCTGGTGCCCGGTCTTGGCCCCTCATCCTTAGGCTCATCCTCTCCGCTCCTCCTCTTCTTTATTTCCGTGAGTCCACTCACGCTGTCATCTTCTCTCTTTCTCTTTTCTCCAACTCCTCCGTGTCCATTGGACGCCATTATTCACAGTCTTGTACTCTTCAATCCAACCACTGCCGTCGTCAGTTGAAAGGAAATGGCAGTTGGCCGAGTGAAGGTCAAAGGTCAGGGAAGCTGCCAGTACTTTGCTTGCCAGTACCCTGCTCTGCCATATACACAGTGATGTGGGCACCATGAGTGATGGTCTAGTGCCCAATGAAACAGGGAAATTCATAGCTGGTTCTTCTAGTGCCACATTATTAATAGATGGGGTAGGGATGGCACTTCATTTCAGGGTTGGCAGCGGTGCCCGTAGTTCATCAGAACTTCTGGAGTTTTAGAAAACTTGTAGTTGTGTGGAAATTTAAATGAACAGGGTGGAGAAATAACCCATAAATTGTACTACTGAGAGGGATAATAATGCCTGTGAGGGTCATTTTCTGCTCTATTCAATAAGTGTTCATCATCCAGATACATGATGTGTATTTCCATAGGTTACAATGGGCAGCGCCCTTGCCAGCGCAGATCTGGGTGTAGCGAGTGGAGATGCTTCTATGGAGGTCACAGAGGGATTCATCCACAATGGGGGTTTATAGTGAGGTATGAAATGTTAGAAAGGGGTCATATAGAAATGTTAGGAGGGTCTTATAAACAAGCAGTGGTGGTGAGAATTACTGTTGGGGGCTGTAAATTGGCACAGTAATGTGCATACGGCATTATAAGACTTTATTTAGATTGAGCCAATAAAGACTACTATATTAGACAAGTTTGTGAGTCCAATCTGAAGTCTGGGAGAAGGAGAAGTTGTGTACAAGATATCGCCAGGTTTTGGGCCTCGAAAGAAGAGCGTGTAGCGTAATACGCTCACTTCTGCACAGTGAATGAGTGTATTTAACACTTGCGCCTGTTCAGAAATGGAGCGTATTTGCGCAGGCCCACTCGTTCGCACAAGCCGGAGGAATCACCGCACCTGATATAAAAGGATACATTGCCTAACATGGTGGCTGTGATTGCAGGTATGCGCTGCACTAAGTGCATTTCCGTGCGGGCAGATATGCGTGCTTCCACACCTCCCATAGACCTCTGTGGGGCTTTTTGGTTCGCAAACATGCACAAGATAAGGCAGGTCCTATTATTTTGCACCCACAGAAAAACAGGAGCAAAAAAAGAAAAGAAAGGGGGTAAAAAGCCCATTGAAATCAATGGGTTCCATTCTCCACGTATCACACTCATCTGTTTAAGCCCTTATATAAGGTGACCATACATCTTCATTTAGGTCAGACAGTCCCGCTTTGTGACCTTTTGTCCAGCTTTCCCAGGGTCGGGACATGGGGTCACCATTTCAAGACGTGGGATCCCCATTAAAGTGATTAGCAGCCAGGGTGCTGCAGCTACACAGCTGGTAATCACTGACTGGCACCGCTGCCAGATACAAACACTGATGGCAGTGTGTGCATCTGGGATCCTCTTCCGCTACTCCCCTAACTTCCAGGGAGTGCTAACACTGGAAGCCTTGGGAGCAGATAAGGGGGAGTGCCGCATAGTGAAAAATCAGCTGCAAGTACGAGGCTAATTTCTAGATTTTGACTGCCTTTTGCATGAAGAAATGCTGCAGAATTTGCTCCCCATCTTTTTTTAAATGGCTTTGTACTTTTTACAACAAAGGAGGTAAAAAAAAAAAAGAAAAAAATCATACGTTGTGATAAGCCACGCCCCTGATCACACCCCTTTGACCCTGACAAAATCTGGTCACCCTACATGCCTACTGTGAAGCTTCTTAAGCCCCAATGCAAAATCTGTGACAAGGCTCCCAGCTATGTCATTTATGACAGTGGTCTCATGTGGCATAAAGGGATCATTTGGTTCCCCTCATGTTTCCAAGTCCAAGTGCAAACTCTGTACCCCCTGTAGCTTGGATATGAAGATTCACATTTGCAATATCCAAGGGGTTGGACAAAAATATGGAAACACTGTACACAGTGCATACCTTAAATTACATGGAATTATAAAATGATGGTTCCATTCTTAGATCTGATGTTGAAAGGTAATAATGAAACAGGGAGAATTGAAATGGAATTATATAGAAAACCAACGTCTGGTAACACGATTCTACATGCCACTAGTGGGCATCCTAATAACACGGTAAGGGCTTATTCAGACTACGGTATATCGGCCAGGTTTTCATGCCCGGCCGATATACGGTGTCCCTCTCTGCAGGGGAAGGAGGCTAGAAGAGCCGGGAGCAGTGCACTGAGCTCACGCCCCTTCTCTGCTTCTTGACGCTATTTGCAATGGGAGGGGGCAGGACGCAGGCAGAGCTGAGACCTGGAACTTAGCTCCGCCCCCACCCCTGAAGTCGCCCTTAAAGTGATACCCACAAGGGAATTTATAAGGGCAAAAAGAGCTTGTAGTGACCCAGTAAGTTATGACGCAGAAAAAAAAAAAAGAAATATACCGTAGGTTGCAAGACCAAGGATAGAAATAATCTATCTTTAACAGAACTGGTAAAAAAGTAGATATGATGGAAAGGGAACAACTACTGGAGAATAAGAAAGGAATTCTGTCTTGGAAAAAGAGAAAGGGCTCAGTGTTCCCAACAGCCTACATACAACCGTGATTTTATAACATCAAAAAAGCTTTTTTTATATAGGTTCTTGCTAATCTTAAAACAAGATGAGATTATAAATGATAATCAATGTTTGTGGCGAAGAGAAATCAAAATGTAGGTAACATTCTATCACCCAGTTTATATGTATCAAATATAGAAAACATCTCACTGGTTGACATTTAAGGGTTTGTTTAGATGTGGGAACTCTTGTTGCAGTGTGTGGCATTTGGGTTTGAGAAAGGAGAGATTTACCAATAGTGAAGGGATAAAGAGTCTAAAATTAATAGCTTCATAAACTGTAGTTGTGAAAATATAGTATTTGTCATTACATGTACTACGTGTGGGATATACTATGTGGGATGCATTACGAGAAAGATCAGGACATGCATTGCAAAACATGGGAGACAGATGAAAAATTCCAACCCGAGTGGCTCAGGAGCGGCCGGACATTTCTTGGAGGTACACTCAGGTAACATGGAGAGTTTGGCATTTTTTTTGGCATTGAAAAGGTTAATAGTCCCAGAAAGTGCAGAATAAGTAAAGAGATGGTCCCTAATAGAGAAGCCTATTGGATTCTAACACTGAGCACCAGATTCCCAGCAGGAATGAATACGAAGACAGATTTCATATATATTTTTTAAATTCGTCCAATTTTTACATGAAATTAAATATTCTTTGAAAGACCCATGAAATTCATTGCAGCTAGAGCTGGTCATGTGATGAAATAGACTGGAATGAATTGAATATGATAAAAAGAACGAATAAATGATAAATAAAATATATAGAGATAAACAATATGGAAAAACAAAATCCAGTATTTACCGTATATACCGGCGTATAAGACGACTTTTGAACCCCGAAAAATCTGCTCTGCAGTCGGGGGTCGTCTTATGCGCCGGTAATACAAAAAAAAAAAAAGTGTAAAAAAAAAAAAAATTATTACTCACCTCCCACGGCGTTCTGTCGCGCTCCGGCAGGATGTCGCTCGCTCCGGCAGGCTGTCGCTCGCTCCTCGTCCCCGGCGCAGCATAGCTTTCTGAATGCGGGGCTTGAAATCCCTGCTTCCAGAAAGCTAATACACACGCCGGCAGCCATGACATCATTGAATGGCTGTGATTGGCTAAAGCACACGTGGCTTCAGCCAATCACACTATTCAATGACATCATTGAATGGCTGTGATTGGCTGAAGGCGCACGTGTTAGCAATCACACCCATTCAATGATGTCATTGAATAGTGTGATTGGCTGAAGCCACGTGTGCTTTAGCCAATCACAGCCATTCAATGATGTCATGGCTGCCGGTGTGTGTATTAGCTTTCTGGAAGCGGGGATTTCAAGCCCCGCATTCAGAAAGCTATGCTGCGCCGGGGACGAGGAGCGAGCGACAGCCTGCCGGAGCGAGCGACATCCTGCCGGAGCGCGACAGAACGCCGTGGGAGGTGAGTAATGAATTTTTTTTTTTTTCTCCACTGTATACCGGTGTCTAAGGTGACAGTTGGGGGGTCGTCTTATACGCCCCGTCGCCTTATACGCCGGTATATACGGTAAATTTAATACTAATAATAATAATAATTAAATAATTCAAAAACCAAGTTTTTCTATGACAACATAGTAGGAGACTTGAGACCGGGTAAAAAATGTCACCTCCTAAATAGGGAAAAGGATCTGAGAATAACTGTTCCAATAGAAAGATGCTTGTTCTCTTTCAGACAAGCAAAACAAGCTACTAATTGTGCTAAAATATTAGAAACTCACTTAATAGTTTTAACAAGATGGTATTTTACACCCTTACGAGTAAGAAATAGACGCTTCATTCCAGACGCCCTATGTTGGAGAGGCTGTGGACAAGAGGGATCCCTTTTGCATATATTCTGGTCATGCCCGCTAATTTCATCTTCATCTTTTATTCTCCACGATAAATACATTTTCAGAAACTAGTATCCCAAAGCTCCCGGGTACAGCCCTCCTTCCTCTAGATTTATAAATAAATAAACCTATGGCTGCACAGCCAATAAATAGCAAGCTGCAATGTCCTGTGTTCTCTGACACCTTTCTATCAGACCCAATATTTTTCAGCAATTTTACCTACAGTAGCTGCTCTGTAGATCAGACTATATAGGCAAGCCTTCACTCGCAACCTGCATCAGGAGGCCTTTGCCATTCATGATCCTGTTGGAGATTCATTAGCTGTCCTTCTTTAGACCATTTTTGATAGGTACTAGGCATTACATACTGGGAACACCCCACTGGGCCTGCCATTTTGGACATTCTGTGACATTCTATTCATGAATGAATAGCTAAGAGCTATCTGCCATTGGCTGAGCGCTCCGCCAATATCTAAGCAGTAGCTGCTATTGGCTGAAGCCCTCAGCCAATCTGCACAGCCCTTTCAGGAGGCGGGGATTTTTAAATCCCCGTCTGCTGAAAGAGTTCAGTAGCAGTGCCGGGGAGCCAGCCGGAGGACGCGGCTGACAGCAGGAGAGGTGAGTAACTTTCTTATTATTTTTTTAACCACTTTTTTATGATTATCGGGGAAGGGCTTATATTTCAAGCCCTTCTCCGATAATCATTCTGCAGGGCTTGTCAGAAACCACTGCTTTCAATGGGATCGGCAGCAGTGCCGATCCCATTGAAAGCATTGGGATAGCATGCCGCGGACTTCTGCCGCAGCTGTCACAGCTGGCACAGCTGTGGCAGAAGTCCGCGACATTCTCCATATCTTTTCAATGGGGCTAGCGCTGCTGCCACTGGCCCCATTAAGAAGACTGTCTCTCGCACTGCTCTGTGAGAGTTTTCACTTACTCTCGTAGCACAGTGGAGAAAAAAACGCCGGTGGGTGGGAACCCTTAGAATTGAGGAAAAAAATTCCATCTTGGTTTCATCAGACCAGGGAATCTTGTTTCTCACAGTCCAAGAGTCCTTCAGATGCTTTTTGGTAAACTCCAGGTGGCTTTCATTTGTCTTTTAATGAGGAGAGATTTCTTTCTGTCTACTCTGCCATAAAGCCCAGATTGGTGGAGTGCTGCAGTGATGGTTGACCTTCTGGAAGTTTTCCCCATTTGCACATCGGATCTTTGGAGCTCAGCCAAAGTGAGCATAGGATTCTTGATCACCTCTTACCAGGACCCTTCTCCCCCGATTACTTAGTTTGGTGAATTGGCAGCTCTAAGAAGAGTCCTGGTTGTTCCAAACGTTTTCCATTTAAGAATTATGGCAGCCGCTGTGCTATTGGGAACGTTCAGTGCAGATTTTTTTTTAGTGGCCTTCTCCAGACCTGTGTCCACACAATCCTGTCTCTGAGTTCTACAAGCAGTTATTTTCTACTCATGGCTTATACGATGCATATCAGAGCCTCGTATTGGCTCTGATATGCATCATGAGCTGTGAGACCTTATATAGATAGGGGGTGTCTTTTACTTTGCGCAAGGCAACAACATAACAAAATGTAATAATGGTGAAAGGGTCTGAATGCTTTCCAAATGCATTTCTCAGCTGTTCACAGTGGCCATTGTCAGGTGATCATCAATGTTATTCACTGTCAGTGGTTTTAGTGTTATAGCTGATCAATGTATGCTGGACTTCTCTTTCATAAGTAGGTACATTTTAGGTCTTTGAGGAAGGTGGGTGACAAACATTATTGTAGGTATTATGGAAGCCATATTAGTTGTCACTCGTATCTTCTAATCTTACAAAAGTAGGTGTCAAATTTGTTTTTAAAGTTCTATTCAGCCATTTCATAATGACACAAAAGATCAACTAAAACTTATTCTGAAGCACAAAGGTTCTTTGAGGTCTATATGGTAAGCCAACATTGGCAAACATACCCCGGTTTTAACTCTGATTGTCGTCTCACAGCCGAGTATGGGACAGAGATGGTGCAGGCCTTCATCAGTGCCTCCAGTACCTCATCACGGAGCATGCTGACTCTCACAGCAATCATGGAGAAATAGGTTATCTTGTCAGATCTCCTTTTAGCATAGAAGCCATCAGGAAGAACCTTGTACCAAGGAGGAAATCAACATCAAATATACTGTATTTATGAAAATATCACACATTAGATTATCATATACTCCCCCTGTTGTACAGTGTGCCACATTCATCAATAATGCAAGATCTGGAACAGCACATACACCACGTGGGCTGGTGTCACATCGTCTGCGCCGGAAATTCCCCTTATCAGTCTTAACGTCACTTACAATCTTGTTAACGCTGGCAGATGTGTTCAACTCTGTGCTAAAATATGCCCTCCTATAGTAGAACCAAGTCAGCCTATAAACATATAGTTCTTCCTTTGTCAATCAGAAAGCTGAGCTACTGGTAGCTCAGCAATGATGCGTTTGGTAACCCTGGCCCTTCTGAGTCAAGAGGACCTAACGTGGTCGAGCGCGTCATCGGGACTCAAGAATGCTGAGGAAAAAAGATCAGGTAACGCGCCCATTACCTGAGTGAACACATGATTCTGGAGGAGGCTGAATGAGCAGCTTCGTGGGCTAGGCAATGAGTAGTGGGAGGCACCCACAGAAAATCCATAATGGTGCTACATAGACTGAGGCTCATCAACACAAAGGGACTGGAGTGGACTTCAATGCAGTCAAGAAATGTCAAAAGAGGTACACAGACATTATCCTGGCTGGTGTAGTTAAAGGCTCATTGGCCCTGTGGCAGATTTTCAGCTTGGAGACAGCGGGGAGCATTTACATAAGTCTTTATAACATGCTGGGCTTAGATACAGTGTATCAACACTAGCACACATCTAAATAATGTGGTCACAAAATAATAGATACCAGTTCTATACAGTCATAGTGAGTACCGTGCAGTTACCTCCAGTGACTCATATTCCTCTGACTAGTGGTGTTCACTTTTGCCTTTCTTCTCTATTTGGGCCCAAGACTGCCATGGCAATTTTTTTCTAGCTGTAATTCATTTCTACACCCTCTAACCATCCTGCTGCTCCTCCTGCTCCTCTCAATGACATCTACATAGCAATAGTACCTCCCTTTCACCCCAACAAAGCTAATAGTACCCCCATAAGGTATTGGTGACACCATTGTATACTAGTAGGTAATATCGCCACCTTTGTGCCCCCCATAATGTAACAGTGCAACCATAAAGCAATAATGCCTCCTTGTGTCCTTATAATGTAATAGTTCCCCTACAAAGTAAAAGTGTTCCTTTGTGCCCCCATAATGTAATAGTGCTCCCTTTTTTGACCCATAAGGTAATAGTGATCCCTTTATGCCCCATGTAGTGGCCCAGAGTTGGGGTAGGTGTATGTCTGTCTTGCATAAACTGTTTTGTGTACATGTGTCTTATGCACGTGCTAATAAACTGTCTTATGTCTTGTCGCCCCATTCCCCCCCTTAATCTGTGAGTTGTAGTTAGTCTTGCAAGGAGGGAGGAGTTAGAGGAAAGCAGGGGGGGGGGGGAGGGAGAGAAGAGAGTCGAGATGCAGTCTGTGGAGGTTGGTGGAGTCCTGGGCCGTCTGTGTGTTCTAGAAATAGGGTCATGGGGAAGTAACCAGACTCTCGCTGGACTTTCTACTGACTCGAAAGTGGAGGAGCCTACACTGCCATGGAGACCTCAAGGAGTAGAGTACTAAAAAGGAAAGAGAACTTGTGGACATTTTGTTTCTTTTTGGTTGGCACTGCTACAAAACGTTTAGGTAGAAAAGGGATTTTTTTTTCTTCTTAAACTAATAAGAAATAAATAATCCTAGTATAGAAATATATATTTCACTTGTTCTTTGCTGGGACTCTAGAAATTTAATTTCATGTAAAGATAAAATTTTGCACCCTTTTCTGTCTTAGTGTTAGAGCCAGTGTGGAATAATGTTTTGGGCTTTGGGGAGAAGAACAATGTATGGGCCCCATAGCGAATGCTGAAGTATCCCGGTATCTCGGTTCAGCACAAAAAAAGAAAAAAAAGACTGGCCAGTCCTCATTTCAATACGTGCTGTCATAGATAACGTCTGACACTGGAAGTGGGATCCTGGGAAATCAAACCAGGAAGGGTTACCGGGTTAGCTGGAGGGGGAAGTTCATTGTTGTTCTGCCATGCTGACATCATGTCTAGGTTAGAGTTGTTTCTAGTCTTCAGCTTAGTCTTCATAGGAGTTAGTAGACACTCATTTTACTAGGTAGCTAGAAGTCTAAGGTAATGGGGTAGTACACTTGTGAATCCCTGCTCCGGACCTGCATTCGCTCTATTTTCAGAGGACATCGGGGTTGGCTTCTTTTAAGTAGGGGGGAGCTGTGGGGGCCCAGAGTTGGGGTGTTTTTAGTGTAGATGTATGTCTGTCTTGCGTAAACTGTTTTGTGTATATGCGTCTTATGCGTGTGCTAATAAGCTGTTGACCCTTTCCCCCCTTCCTTAATCTGTGAGTTGCAGTTAGTCTTGCAAGGAGGGAGGAGTTAGGAGGAGGCAGAGTAAGAGAAAAGGACAGAACAAAGTCGAGATGTAGTCGGTGGAGGAGGACGTGTCAGTGTGAAGCTGAAGCTGACGTATGCTTCTGCCTCCACAGAACCGTGGGCTTCTCTCAAACTCCTTGAGACATACAAAAATGGGACTAAATCTTTAAGCAATAGCATGTAGAAGTGTCAGCTGAGAAGTGTAGCTGAACATCAAGAGAAAGAAACAGCAGTGTTGAGGACCTCATTGCATCGGGAAAGTATCCCTGAGGATCGTCTAGTCAGATAACTTGGATTAAAAACACCTAGGAACCAAGAAGATAAGTACAAAGGAAGCCTGCTAAAAGTGTTGTGTCTGAACTGTCATCTTGCTGTACTCTTGGAAAATCAAGGTTGGATTCCGTGTGTAAAGGAAACATTTACCTCTGGTTTTGAAGATTAACTTTGTGGACTCTGTTATTTGCTGACGAGTAACTTTCTATGGGAAAAGAGGTACTGGCATCACGTGACAACACTGTTAAAATTGATTACCATCATTTATACATTTTTTGCCTGTTCTGTTTTTTGCACCTGCATGCGACCGAGCTAGGCCCTTGTCACCATTGCCAGGGGGAGAGCATAGAGCCACCTGTGATAACCATCTTGAGAACATACCCGTGTTCTCCTCCGCAACGGCATGCCTCAGGTTCAGACGCCGCACCCCATAAAAGGTAGTAGGACCCATTTTTAACCCATTGCTAAAAAAAATTTCCTGTTTTTAAGTGTGTGCTCTGAGATTATGGAATTACATACTTGTTATTTACTTCACATTTTGCTTTGTACCTGTTGCAGATAAAACTGTTGTTGATTATTCATCCATATTTCTGATACAAAGAACCACATGACTAATGGCATACCAATAATGCCAGCATACCACGCAGTTACTGTAGGACCCCTTATGATTGGGGTATGGGGATAAATGGCCTGGCCCCCTGTGCCACCCGATGACATACCGGCCCCCTTAAGTCACACTGCTGCTGGACAATGCATGCCTCCGGGCAGTGTTTAGCCTGAGTCTTTTCCCCGTCCATACTTAGAGCAAGACATGTAGGCAGTGTGGGGCTACGGACTTCTGGAGTTGAATGATGTCTGGCAGTAGTGATAAAGTTGTTCTGCTGCTGTGGTCAGTAGGGAGGGGAACACAGAAAGCATTTTATAAATTTGAGGGGCTCAGAGGGCACATTATTAATTTGTGAGTCCACAGAATGGGTGCTATTAATCTGTGGGGCACTATTACTTAGTGAGGCCCCTGGAAGGATTAATAGTGTGCAGAAACTAGTTGTGGCTGAATGAATGCTAATGGTGGTCTAGGCCCAGATAGAGAAGAAAAGGAACTACAGAGGAGACCAATTGAAGAAGACATCACTTGTGATCAATGGAGGTAACTGCACTGCAATCACTATCACTGTATAGATCTGGCATGCTAGAGCTGAGCCACTGTATCTAAACCCCCTGTATTATAAAAGGGGTCTTCTAAATATGCTGTCTCATATATATCACATGTACAGGGGTACCTGAGAGTATCTGCTTAGCACGTTTTCCTTTGGGATTTGAATATTGCTCATCAGGAGGTATCCGTTGTCAAGGTTCTTAAAAGCCATCTTGGGCCCAATGTCTCCAACAGATATTCCTGAAAAGAGGTTACATGATGAATTCTGATTTATTATAAACAGAAACGTAATATCACAGCATTTATATCAATTGTCCAAGTGTAAAGCAGAAAGTATTAGCTGGTGTATATGTGTACAACTAAGGGCACTCTCATCACACTACGGCCGTACCCCTCTGGAGGAGGATTGCACCGTATCCCACTGTAGAAGTTTGCATATTGGATATTTTGCCCATAGGGTCCTATTGTAAAAATAACACGTATACAGCACAGTATTTGTTTTTTTCTGTATACCTCTCTATGCGTTAGTGAAGTTTACTACATTTTTTGTGGTATACTAAGCATCCAGTGGAGAGCAAAATAATACTTCTAATTCTCATTGGGTGAATGGAGCCTTTGAATAAGCCTGAAAAGCTTTTCCCAGCATGCACACTAAGCGCGCATTACTAGCATGATGAAAATATAGTCTTGCTTTGGAGTAATTAGCTGTCTACCATTAGGTAACATAGTATGCTAGGCCCAAAAATGGCTTGTGTCCATCTAATTCACCCCATTACCCCCCACCCTTCCCATTGTTGATCCAGAGGAAGGCAAAGAAACATCAATGAGGTAAAAGCCATTTTTTCTTATTTAAGGGGAAAAAATCGCTGGATCACCGGCCCTTCTGATGTAATTAGTGACTATAACATATAATGTTGTAACATTCAAAAAAGGCATCCAGGCCCCTCTTAAACTCCTTTATTGAATTTGCCATTGCCACGTCCTCAGGCAAAGAACCCCCTTCTATGTTGGTGCAGAAAACTTCTTTCCTCTAGACGTAGAGGGCGCCCCCTTGTTACAGTCACAGTCCTGGGTATAAGTAGATGATGAGAGAGATCTCTGTATTGTCCCCTGATATAGTTATACATAATTTTTAAGTCACCCCTCAGCCATCTTTTATCTAAAGTGAATACTTCAAATTTTGATGACCTTGCTGGGTATTGTAGTTTGCCCATTCTGTTTATTACTTTAGTTGCCCTTGTCCAGATCCATTTGCAACCACATTCTATCCTCTCTTGTGTTAATTCCTTTATATAGTTTTGTATCATCTGCAAATATTGCTATTTTACTGTGCAATCCTCTACTAGGTCATTAATACATTTATTGAAAAGAATAGGGTCCAATACTGCCCCCTGTGGTACCCTACTAGCAACAATGACCCAAATGTACCATCAATAACCAGCCTCTGCTCTCTATCACTGACCAGTTACCTACCCTTACTTACACACATTCTCGCCCAGACCAAACATTCTCACTTTATATACCAACCTTTTATGCGGCACAGTATCAAACTCTTTAGAGAAGTCCAGATACACAAGATCCAATGACTCCCGGGTCCAGTCTAGAACTTACCTCCTCATAGAAGCTCATCAGGTTGGTTGGACAGAAGCCGTCTCTCATAAAACTGTGCTGATATGGAGTTATACAGCTATACTTCTTGAGGTAGTCCACGACAGCATGTCTTTGTGACAACTACTATTTCCCTACACAAGAAAGTTACACTTTTAAAGGGAACCTGCCACCTTCAGCACTATAAACTAACTTATGGTGATGTTAGGGCGGTGCTGTATTTATTATACTCTACTGGTCTTGTTTCCTGGTTCCCGTGGTGCCCGCCGCTGAAGGCTACACTCCGGCTTTTTAGAGTTCTGTGCGCTTGCTCTGTTATAAAATCTATGGGCACCCACACGACTCTGAAAAGAGTCAAATTTTTAGCCGCCACTTAGACTTTAGTGACGGGAACCAGGAAATGGTTAAATATAAAAACCTTACAGGACCTGGCTTCCTGTCACCTCACCTAGCAGCACCATAAGTTACTTTATGGTGCTTTAGGAAGGTGACAGGTTCCCTTTAAGAGGACCTACCACCACTACTATTATTTTTGCTTCAGTAAATAATTACACTTTCCATGGAAAAACAATTCTGGAGCATATTTTCTTATAGCTCTACATTGTAGCGATTCTCTGCTAGGCCTCCTGGACATGTCTGAATAAATTGTCGACTGGTTGTTACTATTCCTTTTGTCAATGGGGTGTGTCCACATATACAACTTTCATCACTGATTGGACAAGTGTCACTTTGTAGGGATACGCCCCTTTGACAAAGTGAATGGTAACAGCCATTGTCTTCATTTCTTCTTACTTTTCCCACAGAATCAAAGGAACAGAACAAAGTTCTAGGAAGAAAAACTCCAGATTTGTTATTTTACAGGGAATGCAAGATATGGAGGAGGTCTGAAGATGTAGAACAGCAGATTTTTATCTGCATTACATGCTAATGGACAGCCTGTCCCCAAACATCAGCACTTCAGGTAATAAGGAATTGAGCTTGTTGGATTTCAATATGCCCGGCCGTTGGCTCCCAGGAGATAAGCCATTGCCAGGGATGTTGTTTAGGAATGGTTTTTCCCATTCTGCTTGCTGAAAAAAACCTTGTAAAATTGTCTGATTTTGGCATGCGTACGTATGTGGGAGCCACAAGAGACACCTGTAGTCCAAATGAGTATTCGGCCAACAGCTCTCTTATCTATGCTATTTTACCAAAAGTATTTGGATCGTGTCTTATGTCAGCCATAGTTTGTTTTGCTGAACATGCTTTAATCTAAGGAACTTACAGAGTTTACACGTGGTGTCATTCTTGATTGTCATATTAGTGGACTATTGGTTTGTGACAATTCCACTACCACCCAGACACCAGCTCAAATGGGAATTACGTGGTCACAAGGTGGAGGAAAGAGGGATGTACCATGCCTAAACAAAGAACCCCAGACAACCCAAAATATTAACCAAAAAGGACAAACGACACCTGAGAGGGTCCGGTCACAGAAATCCCTTATCTACTGAGAATATGCACGCAAGTAGAAACCAAGTTAGTGTCAGCATTGTCCGACAGGGACTGGCTGCTATTGGATACACCAGTGATGCAGCTGTACATAAGGCATCCATGAGAAAGCCATCACAGTTCTTGTCAGATGTCAAAATACCTTTGGTAGGATAGAATATACAGCCAGCTTTATTTTGGTCAGATTGATGGCCTTCCACCACATTTCCTGTATGATCATGAAAATACCCCCATTGTACAAGCCACGACTGTCCTGCACAGAGCACTGTCCCAAGTCCCACTGGAAACCTTTATTATGTATTACAATGCCAACTCTGACCCAGGCCTTAGTGCCCCATATCAGTGCCCAATTTCACTTATGGTCTTATGTCTGAATGGACATGAACATCTGCAGCTATGTTCTAAAATCTAATGGAAATCATCCATAGAAAGGAAGATTATAGCAGCAAAAGGGAATCAAGTCCACATTAGTACTCATGATTTCGGAATGAGATATTGAATAAGGATATCTATAAATCGGGTTTAGTTGTCCGTATACATAAGGTCTAGTGAACTGAGATTGTTACCTGGCAGTGGAGAGTGTTCCTTCAGACTTCGCATCTGGACTATAAATGGATGTATGTCGTACTTGTGTCCATTGTTGTATAGCTGGGCTAGGACCACAGCATGTGTGCTGGTTTTTCCTACTGTTCAGATCAAAAATGCAGAAATTACCATCTGGGCATGTGTGGAACATTTTATATTACAGACATCAAGAACTGGAGTGCAAAAAAAAGAAATGACTTACACCCTCCTGGCCACCACTTTGTTGCTGGTATCTGTGGAGTATCTATTATAAATTCCTGGGTGATAGGATCAAAGGTGGCTGTGGTCCCTAAACCCCGCAGATATGTTCCTGCAGATACAGAGCATAGCAAAAATGCATCTAATTTGCCCTAAGCAGCTTTGCGGTTTACAAAAACACTTCTATTACTATTGACAAATTGTTGGCTTTTCTCTATTTTTTTGGCATAACTTGGATTAATAAGATAAGGGTATAAAGTTCGGCCTTTCAAGAGCCTGATTATTAGGGAACCTACATCTGGGACTCAGTGACATGGCTGAGACTAGACCCCTCAGCCTATGGGGCGCACAAGCCTTCCTCACTACACTGACACTTCCTGACCTGCAACTTCTACACACCACTGTATATGGACAACGCAGTCTTAGGCTAACTTCATAATGGAGAGAATCCCGCTCCTATATCACGCTCGCCATCCATATGATTTTCCAGAGGATGTGAGGTGTTTGCATGTCAAAACAGCCTCGCATCACTATGGGGGTGAAGGGCACTCCCCCCCCCCCCCCCCCCGCGGCTGTTTGCAGAGTTTCTCCAATTGTTTTCAATGGGAAACCTTGCATTGCAAATGGTGCGATGCTGCCGCTGGTCCCGTTGAAAATAATGGGCGGTGCGATGCAAGAGCACGCACAAGATAGTACATGTCGCAATTTGTTTCCAGCATCACATAACAATGCAATGTGGGGGAAAAAAATCACTCATGGGTATGATGGCATTAAAAAAAAGCGGTTCACATTTGTGTGAGATTTAAGCGTCTATCAACGCACAAATCTTGCACAATTTTCTTGCCCGTGTGAAGCCAGCCTAAGTAGGGTTGGCACCCAGCTAGTAAACGACTGGTCTAGCCACTAAATATATCTGAAGGTCGGTGCTGGTAATAATTTTTTTCCAGCAATGATAGTTGCCTTTAAATAATGATTAGGTTGCTATGGCCAAGTGTCCTCCACTGCCACGCCTGCAATATGGGAGATGTCTGTGGCTGGTGCCCCATTATGGGGCCATCATCAGTTTTCACACAATTCAAGAGGCTTTGGATTCTTAGAGCATAGTGCTATAATATAAGAATGGTAACAGCCAGCTGTGAGTTTATTCATTGGCTACTGTTGTTGGGTTAAAAAAACGTGGCAACCAGAGGCGTAACTTGAATCTTCTGGGCCCCAATGCAAAATCTGTAACAGGGCCCCCAACTATAATGCTTTATTCATAGTACTGGGCTCCCTATGTGGAGAAGAGAGGCCTTATGGGCCCGGGTGCAACCGCATCCCCTGCATCCCCTATAGTTACGCCCCTGGTGACAACCACAAGTCTAAGGGTACTTTTAGATGGGACAACTGCTGGGAGCTTAAGCGCCTGACAGTTGTCAGTATGACTATCGCTTTTGTGCATTCACACTGGAGTGATAGTCGTTCAATGAATGGAGGTTGAGCGCACCATAGATTTCTTACCTCCATTCACTGTGATCAGGCAGTCACTCAAAGATGAACGACTGCCTGTTTACAAGTGAGAACTTGCTCACTGTCTATATAAGAGGGATCTTCTGATCCACTGGGCATGAACCTTGTGTAAAAAAAAGTTCAAACAAATGTGTTGTGGAAAGGTTTGCAGTTTTTCAATGCAAAGTGTGAAAAATGCAGCAAGTTTGAACATAATCAAGGGGAAAATTCCCATGAAGAAGTTGCCAAAATTTTATACTAGAATCAGAAGGTCAGACATGGTAGATACTTTCTGTCTTCTGCATCTGATATGAAACTCAAAATCTTCACATCTCGCCTTGCTTGACCCAACAATCTGTAGACCCAGCAAGGTCACTTCATTGCTGGCAGTGGGCCAAACTCCACTGACTGTAGCCTACGAAGCTCGGTACTTGATTAGATTGGAGTACTCTCTGCTTAATAATTACAATGGAAATCTACATATTCCCTTTCAATTACTGCATCAGCCATCCCTTTAACATCATATATACATAGATATGGATAAATAACCTGGAAATATATTTAACCTCCCGTCCATTTTCATCCCATCCCATTTCCTCGATTTTCCTCCGCATGTGTAAAGTGTTCCTGACGGCTCCTTCATAACTCTCCAAGAGGGTCTTGAAGTACATGTATTCTGGGCGAAGACGGGGTCCTTGATAACGAGGCTCACTGAGGAAATTAGAGCAGGTAGGTACATCTGTTATCATTTATATAATGTGCAAACAGGGGAGAACAAATACAAGAAACAAACATACAAAAAACACTGTTACATGAAGTAAGCAATCGATGGAAACAGTTGGGGTAAGGGTCCCACTCCAAAGAGCTTACATACTACAGATAATGGGGTGATACAGAAGGTGAAGGGCTCGGAATGGTGAGGTGGAGAGTGAGGGATGCTATACACATAGATGATGGTCAAACTTAAGCCGTGTGGTGGTTGAATCGGTATTACTGCAGGGATTGCAGTCAATAGGACACGAAGCATGTTATTAGGTGGAGTAAAGAAGGGTTTCATTTAGGGAATGTGGTATGCCTACCTGAAGAGGTGCGTTTTTAGAGCACGCCAGAAGTTTTATGTGTCAGGAATTCCCCGGATAGTTTGGGGCAGAGCGTTCCAGAGGACTGGTGCTGCTTTGAAGAAGTCCTGGAGGTGGGAATGAGAGGTTCGAATTAAAGGGGCACTTAATCTGATTTCATTAGTGGAGCAGAGGACGCAGGCTGGGTGGTGGATTGAGATGAGGGGAGCAATAAAGGGCGGCGCGGTGCTATGTAGAGTTTTCTGGATGAAGGTAGTGAGTTTGAATTGTATTCTGTATTTGATGGGTAGCCAGTGCAGTGACTGGCACAGGGCAGAGGCGTCCAAGAAGCGGCTGTAAAGGAAGATGAGCCTTGCTGCCACACTCAGGATGGATTGGAGTGGGGAGAGTCAGGTGCAGGGGAGGCCGATAAGCAACGAGTTGCAATAATGAAGCCAGGAATGGATGAGGGCAACAGTGAGCATTTTTAAAGTGTCCATGATGAGACAGGAGTGGATTCTTGTGATGTTCTTGAGGTGCAGGTGATACGTTCGGGTGAGAGATTAGATATACGGGGTAAAGGAGAGATCAGAGTCGAAAATGACCCAGAGACAGCAGGCGTGCTGGGAGTTGTGGTTGTGCCACACACTGACGTGGAGATGCCAGGATGAGGTTGGTTAGCAGAGAGCAGAAACACCAGTAGGTTAGTTTTTTGTTTTTTTTTAAACATTAGGTTTTTTTAAATTGAGGATATAATAGACATACATAACATTTCCGCATATGTAGTACAGATCATACACAACAAATTTTGTTTAACAATGTTCTAATGGGTACAGTTATCTTATTAATATATTCCCCCTTTTTTTTTCGGTATAGCATTTAACAAACAAATCGGTATATTTATCTTTGTCAAAATAGTAATGATAGAAAGAGGCAATCTCATTGACTTGTCAGCGGTTCAGACAGATTTCAAACAGTAACCAACTCAACCAGTAAAGAAAAAAAAAGAAAAAAAATACAAAAATACAAATTTGGCATCACATATTTTTCTCATGTCAAGACTTTAAGAATTTTCTCCAGACACCCCAAGACTCCCCATATTTTTTCAATGTATTATTTCTGAACGCTAGCCATTTTTCAAATACACACTGCTCTGCCATACGGTCCTTGAACTCTCCAAATGTTGGGACGATGGGCCCTCTCCAGTATTTAGCAATAATTGTCTTTGCTGTCATTAGAGCATGTCCTATCAGGTATCTGCAATTTGGTGGATAGCTATCTAATTCCACCAACAGCATAATTATTTTTGCTTCTCTCCTAATTCGGATCCGTAGCATGTCATCTAACAAATTTAGGATATTCATCCAATATTCTTTCAGTTTCGGACATGTCCAAAATATGTGTGAGAGAGAGCCCCTCTGACCACAATTTCTCCAAAACAAAGCATCTCCATTTTTAAATCTGCTAGCTAACAGTGTTGGGGTAAAGTACCATCTCATGTTTATTTTCATTTGCACTTCTAGAATACCTAAACCTTTAGTAGATCTTCCTGCTAACCTCCAAGACTTTTGCCATGCCTCGATAGGAAAGACAATCCCTAGTTCTTTTTCCCAACTTATCGTATGTTTTTTTTTTTGTCAGTTTGTTGTTTCCCGTCAAGGTATCATAGAAAAATCTAGTTTCTGACTTCCCTGAAATGGGTGCAGTAGGTTAGTTTTTGAGAGGTTCAGTTTTAAAAAGAGAGAGGACATAGTGTTAGAGACAGTAGACAGACAGTGTTGGCATTTTGAAGGAATGTTGCTGTGATGTCACGGGAGGAGGTGTATAACTGAGCGCTGGGCGACCCCAACAGCAAGGGGAAGTGGAGGGGAGGTGGAGCCAGCAAAGCAGACACTGAAGGAGTGGTCAGATAGGTGGGAGGAGAACCAAGAGAGAGCAGTGTCCTTTAGGCCGATGGAGCAAAGCATATTGAGGAGGAGTTTTTAATCAACAGTTTCAAATGCTGTGGAGAGATTGAGGAAGATCAGTAGGAAGTAGTCACTCCTCGTTTGGCCATCAGGAGGTTGTTTGACACTTTAGTCAGGACGGTTTCAGTCAAGCATCAAGGGCAGAAGCTGGACTGTAAGGGGTCAAGAAGAGTGTTCTGATAAAAAGCTTATAAGGCGAGAGTAAACCAGGCAGTCAAATACCGTGTTTCCCCCAAAATAAGACACTTTCTTATATTAATTTTTGCCCCAAAGAGGCACAGTGTCTTATTTTCGTGGGTCCCGGTCCCTCCCGCTGGGCTGCGGTGTTTCGTCAGGCATGGCAGTTAAGATGCATATAGAGGCTTGATAAAAGCTCCTGATTGTGGCTGAAACGTTTTTTGTAATCCTAACACGCATATCCCCACACTAATGACAATTTCATTTTTTTTAAACTTAAGGACAATTTTTGATTTTAATCTCGATTTTCATTTTTTTGCAAAAACAAACTAAGGGAATGCCAAGATACATTTTTTACATAAAGGAATTGCATGATTATCAGAACTGTCCTTAGCTGTCACCCTCAATTATAAGCTTGAATTAACATGGCTGTTTGCGGTCCATGTGTAGAATCAGTTGTTTTAAGAGCCTCATTGCCTATTATGGGACTGTGTAGACGGACAGCATATGGCTTGCAAATGTCCGAATGGGTCCTACAGCTACACTGAAAGGTCTTGTAGCGCTACTGAGTGATTTGTAGGTATTGAATGACAGCTGCAGCCCACATGATTGCATACAACTCACGCCAGCTTCACACAGGTGATAGGCTATTTTGCGTTGCGAGAGTGAGTGAAAACGCATGAAAATGAAACCAATGATTTCCAATGGTTTTATTCTCATTTGTGATGCTTTCACTGCACACTCACAGCGCTAACAAAAAGCAGCATTATCGCCCGTTGTTTTTAGTGGGGCTGGCGGGGATGAAGGTATCCTCTGCCATAGCTGTGATAGAGGTCCGCGATGCTATCCATTGCTTTCAATGGGGCTAGCGCTGCTGCAGCCCCATTGAAAGCAATGGGTTGCAGCCAAGCACCGCAGCAATGATTTTCAGGGCAGGGCTTGAAATATAAGCCCTTTCCTGAAAATCCTCTCCAGGTGTAAAAAAAAAGTTTAAAAAAATTTAACTCGTCTAGAAGAGCCGTCCGTCTGTCTTCTGGAGGCCAGGGATTGAAAAATCCCCACCTCCACAAAGCGCTGCCCCGATTGACTGAGCACCATAACCAATCAGGGGCAGCACCCAGCCATCATTGATTGACAGGTGAGCGCTGCCTGTGATTGGCTTAGCGATGTGGGAATCCACAGAAAATGGAGCATGCTGCGATTTTTTTCGAGCTCATGCAATCCGCAAATCGGAAAAATGACATTTTCAGGTATTCAATTACCTGCGGATGCCTAAGGATTGTCTATGGGCTGACTGAACTGTGGATCGTAAGGGAACTTAATAATCAGCATCTTTTATAAATTTTTCTAATAAGCTGCAATACATCAGTATAGTAGTGTATTAGAAAGCTACCGTGTTTTCCTGAAAAAAAAGACACCGTCTTATATTATTTTTGCCCCAAAAGAGGCACAGTGTCTTAATTTTGGGGGAAGGCTTATAATACTCACCTAGTAGACAGCATTTGGGTCCCTCGCGCTGAACTGTAGCAGGCCTCTGTGTACTCCTGAACGCCGACAGAACATTCTCTTCCTGGTGGCGGGGCATGAATACCCCGCCTCCAACAAACCATTGCTCTGATTGGTTCATCGAACGCCGCGTCAGCCAGTCAGAGCCAGCACTCGATTAACCATTCAATGACATAATTGAATGGCTGTGATTGGTTAATTGAGTGCTGCTTCTCATTGGCTGACATGGTGCTCGATCAACCAATCAGAGCAATCGTTTGCTGAAGGCGGGGTACTCAAGCACCGCTACCAGAAAGTGAATGCTCTGTCGGCGTTCAGGAGTACACAGAAGCCTGCAGCAGCACCACGGCCCAGTGCAAGGGACCAATACACAGTTTTTTTCATGTAGTTTAGCTATAGCTTATTTTGGGGGGAGGTCTTATATTTTTTTATTATCGGAGAAACACAGTATAAAGCTCAGCCAAGAGACTGAACTTCATAGGCCACCTGGCAGCTGGCAGACCCAGAGGCTGTATTCACCAACCCATCAGGACCTCACGTTCACATCACAAGGGTCCGATAAGTGTCAGAGGGAGCCCCCTCCCTCTGTCAGACGTTTAGATGCCGCAATCACACTGACCATGACCCTGCAAAGGGGTTAAGCACTGGAAATCGGAGGTTTCTTCGGTACCTGGTGTAACAATAAGTACCAGGCTGTTATCCGAGCATACAATCCCCCTGGCACAAGAGCCCAGCACCAAGCTTCTGATACAGCTGCCGGTGAGTGGTAAGGACAGGGAGGCAAACTCAGGATGACACCGAGCCCACAGTCCAAGTTATCTGTGCAGCACCGCTCCTAGAAAAATACTCCTTAGAAAGGCACAAACTCTCTAACGGTCACTCACTCACTCCTGAAGACTTTAACTCTGCATGGCGGACTCCAACATTTCAGTCATTCAGTGGAACTCCTGGGGATATTGGTCCCAGGGAAAAGGCCGAATCTCAGGCTTTTCCATCTTCACCACATGCAGGTTGAAAGTATCTGCATGCAGCCAGACTTCCCTCTCTTGCAGACCAGAACTCCAACAACCACCAAAGAACTCCACAAAACAACTCAGAACTCTCTCCAGACTCAGAACTTCACTCCTTCTCCCTCAATCATACACCTTGAAAACACATTTATGGGACAAGGTCATATAACAAACAAAAGATACATTTCCAGACATAGCCCAGACAGTAAGCAATTCAGTGCTGCAGCTATGCAATATACTCCGGTATTATTGTATCTTGTAACCACCAGGAAGTGGGGGTGGAGACAAGATTGTGGCTGCTTGACAGGCCAGTGACACCCTCTTGTAGTGATTGGCTGCACGGCATGCTCCCCTCCCTGAGCCTCACAGGTCCTGGCACTGAGGTCTCCTGCAGTAATTGCTCCTATGGGCGGCCAGCACTGCTGTCTGTGGCCGCCCATCTCCCCTTACCATGTTCCCTTTACGGCCCCACTGTGAGTGTTCCCGGGGCCTGTACAGTGCCACCTGCAGTCCCCTTTACCGGCCCTCGTGCCCCGTTGTTAGTCGATCGGCAGCTGATGCTGTTGGGGAGAAACTTGTGCCCCACTGTCTGCCGTTAGGCTCCTCATGCTGTGCGGGAGAAGGCAGCCGACAGACGCGTTGCTCTGCTGATGGGAGCGCTGCAGGGCCACCTGATGCAGTGGGGAAAGAAGGCAGCGGACAGACCAGCCGGTACATCTCAGCGCCACTGGGCCACCTGATGCAGTGGGGGGGGAGGAGGTGGGGAAGGCTGCAGACAGAACCAACAGTCGATGTGAGGGCTGATGAGCGCCGGTGGGACGGCTCATGCTGTGCTGCAGAAGAGACTGAAGCACCGCTGGGGCAAACCGCAGGACGCTCGGTGAGTCACCGGGGCTATTGCAGACGGGGACGCAGCTCACAGCCGCCATAGCGGGTACAAATCAATAGACGCACACTGCACTGACGGAGGCCAGGAACAGCTGCAGCCTCTTAAATGCTTTTTGCCTCCGTGGAGGGTTAGGGGTTAGTTTTCCTATTAGGCTTACATTTATAGCTGTAAAGGCTTTCCTCTCTCTTCCACCTCTCTACCGGTCAATACTCACTCTCAAAGGCAGCACTCAGCGCTGCATGGCGATCTCCTCTCATCCGCTCATTCTGTAGAACTTCTAGGGGTAGTAGTCCCAAGGTAACTTTTAGGCCATCGCTCAGCCTCCTCCATTATAACACACGCAGACCATTCAGTGTCTGTGGGGGTCCAAATAACTCTGGCTCCTGCCAACTTCTCTTGCAAACTCCAACACTGACTTTCCTAAACTCACTCTTTGCAGACTGACTTGCACATAATCTTTGCAAACACCTATATGAAGCATGGTCACATGACTTTCAAACTCACATCATAAAATTATACATTTACAGCAGACAGAGACAGCTCATTTGCAGACATTAACCCTTTCATTCCTGCAAACTCTAATACACATTCTGCTGATTTATTCCCCATTCCAAGACAATGTACAAGACAATACAGACAACATATAGCAGACATTTTGGAGGGGCCCTATTAGTTCTGGGCCACTACACAATCAGATCTCACAACTTATATCCCTAGCACTAGATACAAAATCAGAACTTTGGTCATCACAGCCTGCATCGGCACTTCTCTTTATTTAAGCCCTTTCGATACATGAAGTCTGTTATAGAATTCTATATCATTCCAAATACCTGTGACAGCTGTAAAATGTTTTTTGTCATTTTGCTCATATTAATAGCTTAGTTAATAATAGCTTAGTTAAGGGGGTTGTCCCGCGCCGAAACAGGTTTTTTTTTTTGTTTTTCAACCCCCACCCCCCGTTCAGCGCGAGACAACCCCGATGCAGGGGTTAAAAAAGAACACCGGAGAGCGCTTACCTGAATCCCCGCGCTCCGGTGACTTCTTACTTACCTGATGAAGATGGCAGCGGGGATCTTCTTCCTCGGTGGACCGCAGGGCTTCTGTGCGGTCCATTGCCGATTCCAGCCTCCTGATTGGCTGGAATCGGCACGTGACGGGGCGGAGCTACACGGAGCCCCATTGAGAAAAGCAGAAGACCCGGACTGCGCAAGCGCGTCTAATTTGGCCATTAGACGGCGAAAATTAGACGGCAACCATGGAGACGAGGACGCTAGCAACGGAGCAGGTAAGTGAAAAACTTTTTATAACTTCTGTATGGCTCATAATTAATGCACAATGTACATTACAAAGTGCATTAATATGGCCATACAGAAGTGTATAGACCCACTTGCCGCCGCGGGACAACCCCTTTAAGCACAAATCATATACAACGGAGGAGCGGCAGAGTCATTGGTCACAGTTTGATGTCAGTAAATGGTATTTAGGGACCAGACCCCCTGAAGAAATGCAAACCCCAGAACAGACCCCTCTATGACTTCACAGCCCAGATTCTTTCGGTAATGGCGGCGTCACACGAAAGTTTGTGCTGTGTATTTGTGCATCAACGAGGTTTGAGGAGAATCATAATCGGCGTGTTGCTTGTGCTTCTGCACATATAACTGTAATTTTTACACACAAGGCCAATTCACACATGAGTGAATTTAATGGCTATTTAAGCCTAATAAGGTCTGGCTGTCTTTTTTCCTGTGTTTTGCTCAGTGTCACACCCTTCCCTTGTGTATTTTCGCACCTGCCATAGACATCTATAGCACTTTTGCTGAGCAAAATGCAGGAAAATAGAGCAGGACCTATTTTCGTGCATGTGTGCTTAAGAGTTCAGGCCCCGAGGCAGTAAAGCAGCCCCAAACCATGATGCCCTCTGCACCATGTGTCCCAGCTGGGATGAGGTTTATTTTTCCTCCAGACATAGCATTGTGTATTTTTGCTACAAAGTTCCAGTTTTGTCTTCTCTTTTCATAGAACATTTTCCCAGACCCATTGTGGAGCATCCAGGTGTCTCGGGAAAACTAGATGGGTCACAATGTTTTTTTGGATAACAGCGGCTTCCCTCATGGTGTCCCTCCATGAATACAAATTGTGTTCACTTGGTTTTCTTTTAGTGGACACATGGACAGAGTTTATTTAGCATTTTCTAGAATCTTCTGTAGGCCTTTTGCTGTTCCTTTTGGCTTCGTTGTCACCACTTTTAGGATTACCCATTGTGCTTTTGGAGAGATCTTAACAGGACACCCACCCCTAACATGTTCACACCGCAGATTATAGTTATATCTACAACTCCTTCTACATAGGATGTTAGGCTGAATGAAGGCAATGTCCATCTAGTTCGGCCTATTTCAACCCCTAGTTGATCCAGACAAAGGCAAAAACCCCAAAAGGCAGAAGCCAATTAGCCCATTTGGGGGACAATTCCTTCCCGACTCCGTAATGGCAGTCAGAATAATCCATGGATCAACCTTTGATAGTTCTCACCTAAATATAAGACCCGGAACTACAAACCCGCTGGTCATCTAATGTCTATATCCTGTAATATCCTTCCGCTCGAGAAAGACGTCTAGTCCCCTCTTAAACTCCTCAATGGATTTTGCCATCACAATGTCCTCAGGCAGAGAGTTCTACAGTCTCACTGCTCTTACAGTAAAGAGCCCCCTTCTGTGTTGTTGATGAAACCTGCTTTCCTCTAGACGTAGAGGATGCCTTCTTGTTACCGACGCAGTCCTTTGTATATACAGCTCATGGGAGAGATCCTTGTATTGTCCCCTAATATATTTATACATAGTTATTTGATCGCCCCTTAGCTGTTTTTTTTTTTCCAGGGTGAAAAGTCCTAATTTTGATAGTCTCTCTGGGTATTCCGGTCCTCTAATTCCATTTATTATTTTTTGCCCTTTTTTGAAGCCCCTCAAGCACTGCAACATTTTTTCTGAGCACCGGTGTACAGAACTGTACACAGTACTCCATGTGTGGCCTGACAAGTGCCTTATATAGTGGGAGAATAGTGTTCTCGTCCTTCACCCCTACACCTCTTTTAATGCACCCCAAGACTCTATTAGCTTTTGCAGCAGCTGACTGGCATTGGTTGCTCCAGTTATATCTACAATCCACTTGTACCCCCAGGCCTTTTTCCATATCACTTTTCCCTAGCAGTACCCTATTTAGTGTATATTGGTGACATCCGTGTCTCCTGCCCATGTGCATAACCTTACATTTATCCACATTGAACTTCATTTGCCATTTTTCTGCCCAAGCTCCCAGCTCATCTAGTTCCTTTTGTAGCCGCACATTGTCTTCCGTTATATTAATTGTCTTATATAATTTTGTATCATTTGCAAATATTGATATTTTACTGTGCAGTCCCTCTATCAGATCGTTGATAAATATATTGAACAGAATGGGGCCTAGTACTGAGCCCTGTGACACCCCACTAGTGACGGTGGCCCAATCAGAGTATTAACCATTTATTACCACCCTCTGCTTTCTATCTCTTGAACAGTTCCTTATCCAGATATACATGTTTTCGCCCAGTCCGAGCTGTCTCATTTTATATATCAGCCTAATATGCGGCACGGTGTCAAATGCTTTAGAGAAATCCAGATATACGAGATCAATAGAGTCTCCCAGGTCAAGCTTAGAACTTACTTCATTGTAGAAGCAGATCGGATTAGTCTGACATGATGGACCCCCTAATGAACCCATGCAGGTTAGAAGTTATTCCGTTGTTCTCCTTGAGGTATTCTAGGATGGAGTCTCTCAGAAACCCCTTAAATATTTTTCCAATTATTGAAGTGAGACTTACCGGCCTGTAGTTACCAGGCTCTATTTTGGACCCCTTTTTGTAAATTGGAACCACGGTCTTGATAGTGTCTATAAATATAAGAAATAGTGGTCTAGCTATCACATCACTTACTTCCCTTAGAACCCTTGGGTGTATTCCATCTGGACCCGGCGATTTATCGATTTTAATCCTCTGTAACCTGCTCTGCACTTCCTCCTGTGTTAGCTATGCAATATGTAGCGGTGGATTCATTTTATTCCCCTACATCTCATGTGACATTTCCTTTTCATTCGTGAATACACTTGAAAAGAAACCATTTAATAGGTTTGCCTTCCCCCCTTCATCTTCTATGATTTTTCCTGCATTATTTGTTAAAGGCCAGTGCTCTCAGTGCAAATCCCTTTGCTGTTAATATAGTTTAAGAACAGTTTAGGGTTTTGCTCTCTTTGGCGATCAATCTTTCTGCCTCCTCCTTAGCAATTTTAATCCTTTCTTTACATATTTGTTTTTTTCCCCTGTATGATTGCAGCGCTTCTTTGCTGCCTTCTTGGTTTATTAATTTAAACGTTTTATTTAGAGATGAGCGAGCACCAAAATGCTCGGGTGCTCGTTACTCGGGACAAAAAGTTTGCGATGCTCGAGGGTTCGCTTCGAGTAACGAACCCCAATGAAGTCAATGGGCGACTCGAGCATTTTTGTATTTCGCCGATGCTTGCTAAGGTTTCCATTTGTGAAAATCTGGGCAATTCACGAAAGTGATGGGAACGACACAGCAACGGATAGGGCAGGCGAGGGGCTATATGTTGGGCTGCATCTCAGGTTCCCAGGTCCCACTATTAAGCCACAATAGCGGCAAGAGTGGGCTCCCCCTCCCAACAATTTTTAATTCTGAAAAGCCCTCATTAGCAAGGCATACCTTAGCTAAGCACCACACTACCTCCAACAAAGCACAATCGCTGCCTGCATGACACTCCGCTGCCACTTCTCCTGGGTCACATGCTGCCCACCCCCCCCCCTCGCACGACCCAGTGTCCACTGCGCACACCAAAGTGTCCCTGCGCAGCCTTCAGCTGCCCTCGTGTCTATTTATAAGTGCGTCTGCCATGAGGAGGAACCGCAGGCACACACTGCAGAGGATTGGCACGGCTAGGCAGCGACCCTCTAAAAAAGGGGCGGGGCGATAGCCCACAATGCTGTACAGAAGCAATGAGAAATATAATCCTGTGCCACCGCCATCAGGAGCTGCACACGTGGGCATAGCAATGGGGAACCTATGTGCCACACACTATTCATTCTGTCAAGTTGTCTGCATGCCCCAGTCAGACCGCGGTTTTTTATAAATAGTCACAGGCAGGTACAACTCCGCAATGGAAATTCCGTGTGCACCCACAGCTTGGGTGGCTCCCTGGAACCCACCGGCTGTACATAAATGTATCCCATTGCAGTGCCCTGGACAGCAGAGCTAACGTCAGATTAAATGCAGGTGGGCTTCGGCCCACACTGCATGCCCCAGTCAGACTGGGATTCTTTAGAAGTAGACACATGTAGTTACAATTCCGTGTGGACCGACAGCATGGGTGGGTCCCAGGAAGCCACCGGCGGTACATAAATATATCCCATTGCAGTGCCCTGGACAGCAAAGCTAACGTCAGGTTTAATGCAGGTGGGCTTCGGCCCACACTGCATGCTCCAGTCAGACTGGGGTTCTTTAGAAGTGGACACATGCAGTTACAATTCCGTGTGGACCGACAGCATGGGTGGGTCCCAGGAAGCCACCGGCGGTACATAAATATATCCCATTGCAGTGCCCTGGACAGCAAAGCTAACGTCAGGTTTAATGCAGGTGGGCTTCGGCCCACACTGCATGCCCCAGTCAGACGGGTTTTTTAGAAGTGGACACATGCAGTTACAACTCCGTGTGGACTGACAGCATGGGTGGCTCCCTGGAACCCACCGGCTGTACATAAATATATCCCATTGCAGTGCCCAGCACAGCAAAGCTAACGTCAGGTTTAATGCAGGTGAGGTTTCAGGAGGAGGAGCAGGAGGAGGAGGATGAATATAATACACAGATTGATGAAGCTAAAAGGTCCCCGTTTTTGATGGGGATAGAGAACGATGCTTCCATCCGCAGGTGCAGCCTATGTATTGTTTAGGTATCGCTGCTGTCCGCTGGTGGAGAAGAGAAGTCTGGGAAAATCCAGGCTTTGTTCATCTTTATGAGTGTAAGCCTGTCGGCACTGTCGGTTGACAGGCGGGTACACTTATCCGTGATGATTTCCCCAGCCGCACTAAACACCCTCTCTGACAAGACGCTAGCCGCAGGACAAGCAAGCACCTCCAGGGCATACAGCGCGAGTTCAGGCCACGTGTCCAGCTTCGACACCCAGTAGTTGTAGGGGGCAGAGGCGTCACGGAGGACGGTCGTGCGATCGGCTACGTACTCCCTCACCATCCTTTTACAGTGCTCCCACCGACTCAGCCTTGACTGGGGAGCGGTGACACAGTCTTGCTGGGGAGCCAGAAAGCTGGCAAAGGCCTTGGAGAGTGTTCCCCTGCCTGTGCTGTACATGCTGCCTGATCTCTGCGCCGCCCCTGCTACCTGGCCCTCGAAACTGCGCCTTCTGCCTCTAGCGCTGTCGGATGGGAATGTTACCATCAGTTTGTCCGCCAGGGTCCTGTGGTATAGCATCACTCTCGAACCCCTTTCCTCTTCGGGTACGAGAGTGGAAAGGTTCTCCTTATACCGTGGGTCGAGCAGTGTGTACACCCAGTAATCTGTAGTGGCCAGAATGCGTGTAACGCGAGGGTCACGAGAAAGGCATCCTAACATGAAGTCAGCCATGTGTGCCAGGGTACCTGTATGCAACACATGGCTGTCCTCACTAGGAAGATCACTTTCAGGATCCTCCTCCTCCTCCTCCTCAGGCCATACACGCTGAAAGGATGACAGGAAAGCAGCATGGGTACCCTCAGCAGTGGGCCAAGCTGTCTCTTCCCCCTCCTCATGCTCCTCCCCTTCCTCCTCCTCAACGCGCTGAGATATAGACATGAGGGTGCTCTGACTATCCAGCGACATACTGTCTTCACCCGTCTCCATTTCCGAGCGCAAAGCATCTGCCTTTATGCTTTGCAGGGAACTTCTCAAGAGGCATAGCAGAGGAATGGTGACGCTAATGATTGCAGCATCCCCGCTCACCATCTGGGTAGACTCCTCAAAGTTTCCAAGGACCTGGCAGATGTCTGCCAACCAGGCCCACTCTTCTGTAAAGAATAGAGGAGGCTGACTCCCACTACGCCGCCCATGTTGGAGTTGGTATTCCACTATAGCTGTACGCTGCTCATAGAGTCTGGCCAACATGTGGAGTGTAGAGTTCCACCGTGTGGGCACGTCGAACAGTAGTCGGTGCACTGGCAGATTAAACCGATGTTGCTGGGTCCGCAGGTTGGCAGCGTCCGTCTTGGACTTGCGGAAATGTGCGCTGACCCGGCGCACCTTTCCGAGCAGGTCTGACAAGTGTGGGTAGCTTTTCAGAAAGCGCTGAACCACCAAATTAAAGACATGGGCCAGGCATGGCACGTGCGTGAGGCTGCCGAGCTGCAGAGCCGCCACCAGGTTACGGCCGTTGTGACACACGACCATGCCCGGTTGGAGGCTCAGCGGCGAAAGCCAGCGGTCCGTCTGCTCTGTCAGACCCTGCAGCAGTTCGTGGGCCATGTGCCTCTTATCTCCTAAGCTGAGTAGTTTCAGCACGGCCTGCTGACGCTTGCCCACCGCTGTGCTGCCACGCCGCTCGACACCGACTGCTGGCGACGTGCTGCTGCTGACACATCTTGATTGCGAGACAGAGGTTGCGTTGGAGGAGGAGGAGGGTGGTTTAGTGGAGGAAGCATACAACGCCGCAGATACCAGCACCGAGCTGGGGCCCGCAATTCTGGGGGTGGGTAGGACGTGAGCGGTCCCAGGCTCAGACTCGGTCCCAGCCTCCACTAAATTCACCCAATGTGCCGTCAGGGAGATATAGTGGCCCTGCCCGCCTGTGCTTGTCCACGTGTCCGTTGTTAAGTGGACCTTGGCAGTAACCGCGTTGGTGAGGGCGCGTACAATGTTGCGGGAGACGTGGTTGTGCAGGGCTGGTACGGCGACTGGGAACCGAGTAGCGCGAGGCCGCCGCCATCATACTTTTGAAAGCCTCCATTTCCACAAGCCTATACGGCAGCATCTCCAGGCTGATCAATTTGGCTATGTACACGTTTAACGCTTGAGCGTGCGGGTGCGCGGCGGCGTGCTTGCGCTCAAACAGTTGTTTGACCGCTAAGAGACATTGCTGGATGGGGCCGAGGACAGCGGAGGAGAGGGTGTGGGTGCAGGCCAGGAGACGGTAGTGCCTGTGTCCTGAGAGGGGGCTTGGATCTCAGTGGCAGGTTGGGGCACAGGGGGAGAGGCAGTGGTGCAAACTGGAGGTGGTGAACGGCCTTCGTCCCACCTTGTGGGGTGCTTGGCCATCATATGCCTGTGCATGCTGGTGGTGGTGAGGCTGGTGGGGCTGGCTCCCTGACTGATCTTGGCGAGACAAAGGTTGCACACCACTGTTCGTCGGTCGTCTGCACTCTCAGTGAAAAACTGCCAGACCTTTGAGCACCTCAGCCTCTGCAGGGTGGCATGGCGCGAGGGGGCGCTTTGGGAAACAGTTGGGGGATTATTCGGTCTGGCCCTGCCTCTACCCCTGGCCACCGCACTGCCTCTTCCAACCTGCCCTGCTGCTGCACTTGCCTCCCCCTCTGAAGACCTGTCCTCAGTAGGCTTAGCAAACCAGGTGGGGTCAGTCACCTCATCGTCCTGCTGCTCTTCCTCTGAATCCTCTGTGCGCTCCTCCCTCGGACTTACTCCAATTACTACTACCTGAGTGATAGACAACTGTGTCTCATCGCCATCATCCTCCTCACCCGCTGAAAGCTCTTGAGACAGTTGCGGGAAGTCCCCAGCCTCATTCCCCGGACCCCGGGAACTTTCCAAAGGTTGGGCATCGGTCACGACAAACTCCTCCGGTGGGAGAGGAACCATTGCTGCCCATTCTGGGCAGGGGCCCCAAGAACAGTTCCTGAGAGTCTGCCTGCTCCTCAGAATGTGTCATTGTAATGGAGTGAGGAGGCTGGGAGGAAGGAGGAGCAGCAGCCAGAGAATTCAGAGTTGCAGCAGTGGAGGGCGTAGAACTCTGGGTGGTCGATAGATTGCTGGATGCACTTTCTGCCATCCATGACAGGACCTGCTCACACTGCTCATTTGCTAATAAAGGTCTACCGCGTGGACCCATTAATTGTGAGATTAATCGCCAGAAACGTGCCTCTCTCGTAATCCCGCAGCAGTCGGCTGCGAAACACCTGGATCAGGAGCTCGGCCTGTGCCCACACCCTGACTTGGGCCTCCGCGTCCTCGCCCGCATCCACGTCCTCTAGGCCTACCCCTACCCCTCAGCATGGTGTATTACGAGTAGAGCAGAAACAGAACGCTGTAATAAAATGTGCCGCTTATTGGCCTGTGGTTGGAGGCTGACTTCACTTACGGAACGCACAGCAGAGCCAGGAAAGAATTTTGCGCATGCCTGCAGTGAGACGTAGGTGCGTATGACTGAGATAGTGGAATTCACAGCGCAGAAGCAGTCAAGTGGCCAGACGCCACTAGTAGGCCTTAATTATTTTGCTTCTATTTTTTGAACGGCAGAGCTGAGACAGTAGACAGATACTGTAGGCAGCGTATATATGTATACTGTTTCAATGTGGACAGGATCACGGCGGTGATGTAACGGGCACCGCAGAGCCAGGAAACACTTCTGCGCACGCCTGCAGTGAGACGTAGGTGCGTAGGACTGAGATAGTGGAATTCACAGCGCAGAAGCAGTCAAGTGGCCAGACGCCACTTGTAGGCCTTAATTATTTTGCTTCTATTTTTTGAACGGCAGAGCTGAGACAGTAGACAGATACTGTAGGCAGCTTATATATGTATACTGTTTCAATGTGGACAGGATAACGGCGGTGATGTAACGGGCACCGCAGAGCAAGGAAACACTTTTGCGCACGCCTCCAGTGAGCCGTAGGTGCGTAGGACTGAGATAGTGGAATTCACAGCGCAGAAGCAGTCAAGTGGCCAGACGCCACTAGTAGGCCTTAGGTATTTTTCTTCTATTTTTTGAACGGCAGAGCTCAGACAGTAGACAGATACTGTAGGCAGCGTATATATGTATACTGTTTCAATGTGGACAGGATCACGGCGGTGATGTAACGGGCACCGCAGAGCCAGGAAAAACTTTTGCGCAAGCCTGCTGTAACGCTTAGCTGCGCATTAATTAGGACTACTAGCAGACACGCAGTACACTGAGGACGGTCACAGGCAGACCAAATATAATTTTTTTCCCAAAATTTGTTTGAAAAAGCCCACTGCCTATATAGCCTGTATATCTCTTTCACCTTTCCCACTGTGCCTGCCTCACCAGTACTGTCCCTATACTATGTACAATGAGTGGAGACTGAGGACGCAACGGTCTGCACGGCCGACATACAAAAAGAAAAAAAAATGTGCAACACTGCTAAAAGCAGCCTCAACAGTACTGCACACGGTCAGATGTTGCCCTAAGAAGGACCGTTGGGGTTCTTGAAGCCTAAAATAACTCCTAACACTCTCCCTATAGCAGCTCCAGCATCACCACCACTTTCCCTGAGCTATGTCAGAATGCATCTGTGGCGAGCCGCGGGAGGGGCCGATTTATATACTCGGGTGACACCTGATCTCGCCAGCCACTTACTGCAGAGGGGTGGTATAGGGCTTAAACGGCGCAGGGGGAAGTTGTAATGCCTTCCCTGTCTTTCTATTGGCCAGAAAAGCGCGCTAATGTCTCAGAGATGAAAGTGAAAGTAACTCGAACATCGCGTGGTGCTCGTTTCGAATAACGAGCATCTCGAACACACTAATACTTGAACGAGTATCAAGCTCGGACGAGTACGTTCGCTCATCTCTAGTTTTTTTATTTTCATTTATTGCCCCCCTTACAGTCTTGTCGAGCCACACTGGCTTCCTTGTACTTGTAGTTCTTTTGTTTTAAAGGGTATGAACTGCTCACATCAGGTGATTAGGATGTTTTTAAGCTTTTCCCATTTGTTGTCTGTACCGATATTTTTGCTGAATGACAGCTGAATGACAGCTGGAAATTAATTATATTGTAGTCACTATTTCCCAAGTGCCCCTCAACCTGCACCCCTATTATTCGGTCTGGTTTGTTAGTTAATACTAAGTCCAGAGTTGCCCTTCCTCTAGTTGGCTCCTGCACAAGTTGGGTAAGGTAGTTATCTTTAATTGTTTTCAAGAACCTATGGCCCTTGTGAGATTTGCAGTTTTCCCATATCATATCTGGATAATTAAAGTCCCCCATGATAATTACTTCATTGCGGTTTGACACCTCTTCTATCCACCTTAATAATAAGATTTAAAGGGGTTGTCCCGTGAAAGCAAGTGGGATTAAGCACTTCTGTATGGCCATATTAATGCACTTTGTAATATACATCGTGCATTAAATATGAGCCATACAGAAGTTATTCACTCACTTGTCTGCCGTCCTCGCGCTGTCTCTGCGTCCCCGTCGCCATGGAGCCGTCTAATTTCTTCTTCTTAGTCCTTTTTACATGCGCTTGCGCAGTCAGTCTTTTCCCCACTGTGAACAATCCCCTCCAGCGTGCCCGCGCGATACAGCTTGCCTGCGCATGCGCAGACGACCTATCACTGCACGGGAGCGCGCAGGGGCGGCCATTCAGCTCCCGGCCTCCGATAAGTAGTGGTGAAGGCGCAGTCAAGGCTTTCACCCAGTAGCAGCCAGCCGGGACCAGCAGCCAGCAGCCATCCGGGACCAGCAGCCGCCAGCCATCCGGGACCAGCAGCCGCCAGCCATCCGGGACCAGCAGTCGCCAGCCATCCGGGACCAGCAGCCGCCAGCCATCCAGGACCAGCAGCCGCCAGCGAACCGGGACCAGCAGCCGCCATCGAACCGGGACCAGCAGCCGCCATCGAACCGGGACCAGCAGCCGCCAGCGATCCGGGACCAGCAGCCGCCAGCGATCCGGGACCAGCAGCCGCCAGCGATCCGGGACCAGCAGCCGCCAGCGATCCGGGACCAGCAGCCGCCAGCGATCCGGGACCAGCAGCTGCCAGCGATCTGGGACCAGCAGCCGCCAGCCACCCAGGACCAGCAGCCGCCAGCGATCTGGGACCAGCAGCCGCCAGCGATCTGGGACCAGCAGCCGCCGGCCACCCGGGACCAGCAGCCACCAGCGATCTGGGACCAGCAGCCGCCAGCGATCTGGGACCAGCAGCCGCCAGCGATCTGGGACCAGCAGCCGCCAGCGATCTGGGACCAGCAGCCGCCAGCCATCCGGGACCAGCAGCCGCCAGCCATCCGGGACCAGCAGCCGCCAGCGAACCGGGACCAGCAGCCGCCAGCGAACCGGGACCAGCAGCCGCCATCGAACCGGGACCAGCAGCCACCATCGAACCGGGACCAGCAGCCACCATTGAACCGGGACCAGCAGCCACCATCGAACCGGGACCAGCAGCCGCCAGCGATCCGGGACCAGCAGCCGCCAGCCACCCGGGACCAGCAGCCGCCAGCGATCTGGGACCAGCAGCCGCCAGCCACCCGGGACCAGCAGCCGCCAGCGATCTGGGACCAGCAGCCGCCAGCGATCTGGGACCAGCAGCCGCTGGCCACCCGGGACCAGCAGCCGCCAGCCACCCGGGACCAGCAGCCGCCAGCCACCCGGGATGAACACAATCAAAGCCGCCGTGCAGCCGCCTGGGTAAGTGAGGGGTCGGGGTGCTGTCGGCGCTGGGGGGGACTTTCTTTGCCCCGGACTTACAATTGGGGTGCCCTGCTGTATTTATGTTGGCCTACCACTGTGCCCCGGGCACTACCGCAGCGCCCCTGGGGCCAGTTCTGTGGGGTCGAGGGGCCAGTTTTCTAGGGCCTGCTGGATGGATGGATGAGGCTGCATGAATGAATGCATGGCTGGATGTGTGTGCGTGTGTGCATAAGTGCGTGCGGATGCATAGGTGGATGAGGCCGCATGGGCGGATGGATGAGGCCACATGGCCGGATGGATGAGGCCGCATGGGCGGATGTGTGTCTCTGTGATGATGCATGTATAAGTCTGTGTGGATGCGTGGATGGAAGGGGCTGCATGGGCGGATGTGCGTCTCTGTGAAGATGCATGGATGGTGTGGGCTGCATGGATGGTTGGGGCCGCATGGGCGGATGTGTGTCTATGTGATGATGCATGTATAAGTCTGTGTGGATGCATGGATGGATGTGTGTGCGTGTGTGCATAAGTGCGTGCGGATGCATGGATGGATAGATGGATGAGGCTGCATGGGCGGATGGATGAGGCCGCATGAGCGATTGTGTCACTATGTGACTATGCATGTATAAGTCTGTGTGGCTGCATGGATGGTTGGGACCGCATAGATGGTTGGGGCTGCATGGATGGTTGGGGCCGCATGGGCAGATGTGTGTCTCTGTGATGATGCATGTATTAGTCTGTGTGGATGCATGGATGGTTCAGGCTGCATGGGCGGATGTGTGTCTCTGTGATGATGCATGTATAAGTCTGTGTGGATGCATGGATAGATGTGTGTGCGTGTGTGCATAAGTGCGTGCGGATGCATGGATGGACGAATGGATGAGGCCACATGAGCGGATGGATGAGGCCACATGGGCGGATGGATGAGGCCGCATGAGCGATGTGTGTCTATGTGATGATGCATGTATAAGTCTGTGTGGATGCATGGATGGTTGAGGCCGCATGGATGGTTGGGGCCGCATGGGCGGATGTGTGTCTCTGTGATGATGCATGTATAAGTCTGTGTGGATGCATGGATGGATGTGTGTGCATAAGTGCGTGCGGATGCATGGATGGACGGATGGATGAGGCCGCATGGGCGGATGGATGAGGCCGCATGGGCGGATGTGTGTCTATGTGATGATGCATGTATAAGTCTGTGTGGATGCATGGATGGTTGGGGTTGCATGGATGGTTGGGGCCGCATGGGCAGATGTGTGTCTCTGTGATGATGCATGTATAAGTCTGTGTGGATGCATGGATGGTTGGGGCCGCATGGGCGGATGGATGAGGCCGCATGGGCGGATGTGTGTCTATGTGATGATGCATGTATAAGTCTGTGTGGATGCATGGATGGTTGGGGCCGCATGGGTGGATGTGTGTCTCTGTGATGATGCATGTATAAGTCTGTGCGGATGCATGGATGGTTGGGGCCGCATGGGCGGATGTGTGTCTATGTGATGATGCATGTATAAGTCTGTGTGGATGCATGGATGTATGAGGCCGCATGGATGGTTAGAGCCACATGGGCGGATGTGTGTCTATGTGATGATGCATGTATAAGTCTGTGTGGATGCATGGATGGATGAGGCCGCATGGATGGTTGGGGCCGCATGGGCAGATGTGTGTCTCTGTGATGATGCATGTATAAGTCTGTGTGGATGCATGGATGGTTGGGGCCGCATGGGCAGATGTGTGTCTCTGTGATGATGCATGTATTAGTCTGTGTGGATGCATGGATGGTTGAGGCTGCATGGGCGAATGTGTGTCTCTGTGATGATGCATGTATAAGTCTGCGTGGATGCATGGATAGATGTGTGTGCGTGTGTGCATAAGTGCGTGCGGATGCATGGATGGACGAATGGATGAGGCCACATGGGCGGATGGATGAGGCCACATGGGCAGATGGATGAGGCCGCATGGGCGATGTGTGTATATGTGATGATGCATGTATAAGTCTGTGTGGATGCATGGATGGTTGAGGCCGCATGGATGGTTGGGGCCGCATGGGCGGATGTGTGTCTCTGTGATGATGCATGTATAAGTCTGTGTGGATGCATGGATGGATGTGTGTGCATAAGTGCGTGCGGATGCATGGATGGACGGATGGATGAGGCCGCATGGGCGGATGGATGAGGCCGCATGGGCGGATGTGTGTCTATGTGATGATGCATGTATAAGTCTGTGTGGATGCATGGATGGTTGGGGTTGCATGGATGGTTGGGGCCGCATGGGCGGATGTGTGTCTCTGTGATGATGCATGTATAAGTCTGTGTGGATGCATGGATGGTTGGGGCCGCATGGGCGGATGGATGAGGCCGCATGGGCGGATGTGTGTCTATGTGATGATGCATGTATAAGTCTGTGTGGATGCATGGATGGATGAGGCCGCATGGATGGTTGGGGCCGCATGGGCGGATGTGTGTCTATGTGATGATGCATGTATAAGTCTGTGTGGATGCATGTATGGTTGGGGCCGCATGGGTGGATGTGTGTCTCTGTGATGATGCATGTATAAGTCTGTGCGGATGCATGGATGGTTGGGGCCGCATGGGCGGATGTGTGTCTATGTGATGATGCATGTATAAGTCTGTGTGGATGCATGGATGTATGAGGCCGCATGGATGGTTAGAGCCACATGGGCGGATGTGTGTCTATGTGATGATGCATGTATAAGTCTGTGTGGATGCATGGATGGATGAGGCCGCATGGATGGTTGGGGCCGCATGGGCGGGTGTGTCTATGTGATGATGCATGTATAAGTCTGTGTGGATGCAAGGATGGTTGGGGCCGCATGGGCGGATGTGTGTCTCTGTGATGATGCATGTATAAGTCTGTGTGGATGCATGGATGGATGGGGCCGCATGGGCGGATGGATGAGGCCATGTGGATGTGTGTGTGTGTGTGTGTCTAGGGATGGATGCATGTATAGTGCTGATGGATGGATGTGTCTGTGTATATTTGTCTGTCTATCTGCGGGTGGGTGGGTTGGTTGTTATAGCTTAGCATCTCGGTTGATCTACGCCTTCTTGTCTTTAAAATGCAGAGTGTATACGTCGGAGCGCATCGGTGGCCAGTGGCGATTCCTGGGTTTGCACTCGTGATCTTCTTCCGAAGTCCCTGCAAGAGGGTGAGTATTTGCACCACATTTTCTTTCTTACTCACACACAGCAGATCACAGCCTCTTTAAAACACAAAATCAAAATGCCTAGCTGTGTGGTTCCAACTTGCACCACATACTGGAAGAAGGGAGGTGAAAGTGCTTGTCTTCATGTGTTTCCAATGAATATGGAAAAAACAAGACTTTGGCTACAGCAGGCTCCTCACATCTTCGTGGACGTCGAAGAGTGGCTTAAAAAGATTTCCCAAAAAAAAGATTTTTATAGTTATCGGTTGTGCAGCAAACATTTCAAGGAGGATTGCTACATAATAGTCGGCGACCGTAAAAAATTGAAGCCCAATGCTGTGCCAAGTATATTCCCAACAGCGTTGGAAATTGAGACCCGAGCTAACCGGTTAGCGAAGAAAGGTGAACCTTCAAGAAAACCGAAGAATTGGGGAGACGCAACAGCCGGAAAGTTCAGCCGAAGAAACTTCGAGGGAAGAAACTTCAAGGGAAGAAACTTCGCGCGAAGAATCTACCCTGAATGCACCTAGCGCGGTTCAAGAAATTACCGCCGACGTGTATTTACAAGGTGATGAAACCCAGTTAGAAATTCCTTTGACAGTATTCAGTGAAGGTTGTGCAGTAGAAGCAAAGGTAATCGTCAATTTCAAAAGACAGTTTGAGGAAAGACGAACCGACACCAAAGCAAGCAATGCAGAAAGGGGTAAATGCAAGGCCTGCCAAGCAGCGGCAAATAAATCGCAACAGAGGACACAACTCCAGTCAAGAAGCATTGGCATCCAATGCAAAGTAATAGAAGCCAGTCCACACCAGAATCCAAGTTTATTTAAAATCCCACAGGGGACTCCGTGCTCTGCAACACCAGTAAATTCCAATATGGGTAATATTGCCGTTCAAGAGAAACCAGAAGAGAGCCCAATTTCAAAAACAGCAAATGAGGCCGATAGAATCAATATGCAACCATCAAGTTGCAATATTGCTTCTACTTTGGAGGAAAGCTTTTCCACTGTTTTTTCGGATGATCCAAACGACTCGACCTTTAGACTCTCGCAAGCATCGGAGAGTTCTGGTAGTGAGGATGTTGCCATTCCTTCTGATTCCGATAACCCCTTGAGCTACCCCTTACCAGAATTTGAAAGCTTAGCTGCAACAGAGATGGACCCATCCGCTGAAGAAAAGTACATGGTTTTCAAAAGCTCCTTGATGGCTTTATTTTCCATGATCCCTTGCCCTTACAGAAAGCAATGCTTTCTGAAACTAACCCACGTCAGGATTTTCCCAAAGGGATCGATGGTAATTGTGAAATCTGTTTGCCAAAGAGGTCACACCTGCAACTTGTGGCGAAGCCAACCCCTCATCCACAATTGTCCGGCGGGGAACATTTTACTTGCTTCCAGTGTCCTTCTGAGCGGATCAAATTTCGCAAAAGTTAGTAATATGCTACAGATTCTGAAACTTCTAGGAATCTCAAAAACAACTTTCTACCACCAACATAACTTATTATTCCCAGTGATAGATAATCATTGGATGCAGCAGAGGGCAAATCTAATTGCACAAATGAAATCAACACCCGTGTGTTTAGCTGGCGATGGGCAATCCGATAGCCCTGGTTTTTCTGCAAAGTACACCGTGTACACTTTTTTGGAGTTGAAGAGCAAAAAAATTGTGGGCTTCACGGTTGAACAACTTGTTCCACCTGCTTCGTCTGTTTCGCTCGAAACTACTGCATTCCGGAAAACACTACTTGAATTGATCGCCGATAAATTAAACGTTCAAATTTTGGCAACTGATCGGCATGTCTCAATCCGTAAGGTAATTCACCAGGAATTCCCAGAAATAATGCACGAATTTGATGTCTGGCATGTGGCCAAAGCAGTCGGCAAGCAGTTGCTTGTGGCATCCAAAAGCACTCACTGCGCAACCATTGCCCCGTGGATATCGAGCCTCAAAAATCATC